>NC_053023.1:408457658-408743453 GCF_003073215.2 Triticum urartu
GAATTCCCTTTCTCGCCTTGAGAGTTGGTGCAAACTTTGCCGGTGCATCCAAACCCTATGATATGATACACTCTATCACACATAAACCTCCTAATATCTTCCTCAAAACAGCCACCATACCTACTATCATGGCATTTCCATAGCCATTCTGAGATATATTGCCATGCAACTTTCCACCGTTCCGTTTAGTATGACACGCTCCATCATTGTCATATTGCTTTGCATAATCATGTAGTTGACATCGTATTTTTGGCAAAGCCGCCATTCATAATTTTTCATACATGTCACTCTTGATTCATTGCATATCCCGGTACACCGCCGGAGGCATTCACATAGAGTCATATTTTGTTCTAAGTATTGAGTTGTAATTCTTGAGTTGTAAGTAATAAAAGTGTGATGATCATCACTATTAGAGCATTGTCCCATGTGAGGAAAGGATGATGGAGACTATGATTCCCCCACAAGTCGGGATGAGATTCCGGACTAAAAAAGAGGCCAAAGAAAAAAAGAGAAGGCCCAAGAAAAAATGAGAGAAAAAGAGAGAAGCGACAATGTTACTATCCTATTTCCACACTTGTGGTTCAAAGTAGCACCGTGATCTTCATGATAGAGAGTCTCCTATGTTTTCACTTTCATATACTAGTGGGAATTTTTCATTACAGAACTCGGCTTGTATATTCCAATGATGGGCTTCCTCAAAATTCCCTAGGTCTTTGTGAGCAAGCAAGTTGGATGCACACCCACTTAGCTTCTTTTGTTGAGCTTTGATACATTTATAGCTCTAGTGCATCTGTTGCATGGCAATCCCTACTCCTCTCATTGACATCAATTGATGGGCATCTCTATATCCCATTGAAAAGGCTGAAGCGCGTTAAAAAGTATGAACCAGTTGCTCGGCTTGTCATCGGGGTTATGCATGATGAGAACGTTTTGTGTGACGAAATTGAAACATAGCCTAACTATATGATTTTGTAGGGATAAGCTTTCTTTGGCTATGTTATTTTGATAAGACATAATTGCTTGGTTAGCATGTTTGAAGTATTATTGTTTTTATGCCAACATTAAACTTTTATCTTGAATCTTTTGGATCTAAATATGCATGCCACAATAAAAATAATTACATTGAAAATTATGCTAAGAAGCATTCCACATCAAAAATTCTGTTTTTATCATTTACCTACTCGAGGACGAGTAGGAATTAAGATTGGGTATGCTTGATACGTCTCCAACGTATCTATATTTTTTGATTTTTCCATGCTATTATATATTCTGTTTTGGATGTTTAATGGGCTTATTTGTACACTTTTATATTATTTTTGGGACTAACCTATTAACCGAAGGCCCAGCCCAAATTGCTGTTTTTTTGCCTATTTCAGTGTTTCACAGAAAAAGAATATCAAACGGAGTCCAAACGGAATGAAAACCTCGGGAGCGTGATTTTTGGAACAAACGTGATCCAGAGGACTTGGAATGGATGTCAAGCAATCAACGAGGAGGACACGAGGCAGGGGGCGCGCCTACCCCCCTAGGCGCGCCCTCCACCCTCATGGGCCCCTCGTGGCTCCACCGACCTACTTCTTCCTCCTATATATATCTACATATCCCCAAACCATCGAGGAGCACCACGAAAACCTAATTCCACCGCCGCAACCTTCTGTACCCGTGAGATCCCATCTTGGGGCCTTTTCCGGCGCTCCGCTGGAGGGGGCATTGATCACGGAGGGCTTCTACATCAACACCATAGCCTCTCCGATGATGTGTGAGTAGTTTACCTCAGACCTTCGGGGCCATAGTTATTAGCTAGATGCCTTCTTCTCTCTCTTTGGATCTCAATACAAAGTTCTCCTCGATTCTCTTGGAGATCTATTTGATGTAATCTTCTTTTGCGGTGTGTTTGTCGAGATCCGATGAATTGTGGGTTTATGATCAAGATTATCTATGAACAATATTTGAATCTTCTCTGAATTCTTTTATGTATGATTGGTTATCTTTGCAAGTCTATACGAATTGTCAGTTTGGTTTGGCCTACTATATTGATCTTTCTTGCAATGGGAGAAGTGCTTAGCTTTGGGTTCAATCTTGCGGTGCTCGATCCCAGTGACAGTAGGGGAAACGACACGTATTGTCTTGTTGCCACCGAGGATAAAAAGAAGGGGTTTATGTCATATTGATGAGTTTATCCCTCTACATCATGTCATCTTGCTTAAACAGTTACTCCATTCTTATGAACTTAATACTCTAGATGGATGCTGGATAGCGGTCGATGTGTGGAGTAATAGTAGTAGATGCAGGCAGGAGTCGGTCTACTTGTCACGGACATGATGCCTATATACATGATCATACCTAGATATTCTCATAACTATGCTCAATTCTATCAATTACTCGACCGTAATTTGTTTACCCACCATAATACTTATGCTCTTGAGAGAAGCCACTAGTGAAACCTATGGCCCCCGGGTCTATTTTCCATCATATTAATCTCCCGTCAACAAGCTATTTCTGGCGCCATTTATTTTGCTTTCTTTTCTTTTAGTCTTTATCATAAAAATACCAAAAACATTATCTTATCTTCTCTATCAGATCTCACTTTTGCAAGTGGTCGTGAAGGGATTGACAACCCCTTTATCGCGTTGGTTGCAAGGTTCTTATTTGTTTGTGTAGGTGCAAGGGACTCGAGCGTGGCCTCCTACTGGATTGATACCTTGGTTCTCAAAAACTGAGGGAAATACTTATGCTACTTTGCTGCATCACCCTTTCCTCTTTAAGGGAAAACCAACGCAGTGCTCAAGAGGTAGTAGCCACGAGGGTGGGGGTGCGCCCTACCCCCCTGGGCGCGCCCCCCTGTCTTGTGGGACCCCTGGCAGGCCCCCGGTGCCCAACTTCTGCTATATGGAGTCTTTCGTCCGAGAAAAAATCATAAGCAAGCTCACGGGACGAAACTCCGCCGCCACGAGGCGGAACCATGGCGGGACCAATCTAGGGCTCCAGCGGAGCTGTTCTGCCGGGGAAACATCCCTCCGGGAGGGGGAAGTCATCACCATCGATCCTCTCATCGGGACGGGGTCAATCTCCATCAACATATTCACCAGCACCATCTCATCTCAATCCCTAGTTCATCTCTTATATCCAATCTTTGTCTCAGTACCTTAGATTGGTACCTGTGGGTTGCTAGTAGTGTTGATTACTCTTTGTAGTTGATGCTAGTTGGTTTACTTGGTGGAATATCATATGTTCAGATCCTTTATGCATATTAATACCCCTCTGATTATGAACATGAATATGATTTGTGAGTAGTTATGTTTGTTCCTGAGGACATGGGAGAAGTCTTGCTATAAGTAGTCATGTGAATTTGGTATTCGTTCGATATTTTGATGAGATGTATGTTGTCTTTCCTCTAGTGGTGTCATGTGAACGTCGACTACATGACACTTCACCATTGTTTGGGCCTAGGGGAAGGCATTGGGAAGTAATAAGTAGATGATGGGTTGCTAGAGTGACAGAAGCTTAAACCATAGTTTATGAGTAGCTTCGTAAGGGGCTGATTTGGATCCATATGTTTCATGCTATGGTTAGGTTTACCTTAATACTTCTTTTGTAGTTGCGGATGCTTGCAATAGGGGTTAATCATAAGTGGGATGCTTGTCCAAGGAAGGGCAGTACCCAAGCACAGGTCCACCCACATATGAAATTATCAAAGTACCGAACGCAAATCATATAAACGTGATGAAAACTAGCTTGACGATAATTCTCATGTGTCCTCGGGAGCGCTTTCCTTTATATAAGAGTTTGTCCAGGCTTGTCCTTTGCTACAAAAAGGATTGGGCCACCTTGCTGCACCTTATTTACTTTTATTACTTGCTACCTGTTACAAATTACCTTATCACAAAACTATCTGTTATCGAAAATTTCAGTGCTTGCAGAGAATGCCTTACTGAAAACTACTTATCATTTCCTTCTGCTCCTCGTTGGGTTCAACACTCTTACTTATCGAAAGGGCTACGATAGATATCCTATACTTGTGGGTCATCATTGTCCTTCAATATTATCTTGGGGTGCCTTGGGCATCCCCAAGCTTAGACTCTTGCCACTTCTTATTCCATAGTCCATCAAATCCTTACCCAAAACTTGAAACTTCACAACACAAAACTCAACAGAAAATCTCGTAAGCTCTGTTAGTATAAGAAAATAAATCACCACATTTGGTACTATTGTGAACTTATTCTTTATTTATATTGGTGTAATATCTACTGTATTCCAACTTCTCCATGGTTCATGCCCCCCGATACTACCCATAGATTCATCAAAATAAGCAAACAACACAAAGAAAACAGAATCTGTCAAAAACAGGACAACCTGTAGTAATATGTAACTCTAGAATACTTATGTAACTCCAAAAATTCTGAAAATTTAGGAAAACCTGGGAAATTTGTTTATTAATCTTTTGCAAAAATAATCAATATTTTATCACTCTTCTGTTAAAAATGAGAATTGTCTTCTTGAGCACAAAAGTTTCTGTTTTTGAGCAAGATCAAATCAACTATCACCGTAAGCCATCCCAAAGGTCTGTCGGACGTGGGGCTCCGGCTAACCCTTAAGGTTCGAACACTGGGGTGCACGCGAAGTCTTTCCCTCCTAAGGATCTACGCTCTAGCTCACTAAGATCTTGCGGACGAACTCAACGAACTCGCAACACAGAAAGACACGGGGTTTATACTGGTTCGGGCCACCGTTGTGGTGTAATACCCTACTCCAGTGTGGTGGTGGATTGCCTCTTGGGCTGATGATGAACAGTACAAGGGGAAGAACAGCTCCCTGAGGTTGAGGTGTTCTTGTGCTTTCGGACTTGTGTGTCTCTCTGGGCCTGATGAGGTCTCTTCAGGTCTCTCCTGGTCTCTCCAGCCCTCTTCCCTACTATGGTGGCTACTCCTATTTATAGATGCCCTAGTCCCTCTTCCCAAATATTGAGCGGGAAGGGAGCCAACAATGGCGGGCTAATTCGAAGGGGGACAGCTAGTACAAGCTATCCTGACAAAAGCGGTCTTCGCCTGCACAAAGCTCTGGTGGTGACGCCGTCTTGGGCTCCATGATGACCTCCGTCTTGCAGTCCACGGTCTTGGTCTTCTTGCACCGAAACGGCAACCTTTGCCTGAGGCCTCGGTACTCCGTGGCTGCGCTTGCCTCCTTTGCACCAAAGAGGAAACAAGGACGGTGCGCACGCTGGCGCTCGCCTGGCGCCCGCCTGGTGTCGATCGTCATGGCTCACATCACGAGAGCCTCGTGAGGTTTGCCCCGCCTTGATATCTCCGCTCCTCGTGAGCCTGCCTGACCAGGCCGCTCCAGAGGAGGTCTTGCGTCGTCCGCCTCGCGAGGCTTGGCCCCTCGCGAGGGTCTTGGATGCCTTGTTGGTGAAGATGGGTCATACGGCCTGCTGGCTCAGCTACGCCATGGGCCGCAGGCAGGCAAGTCTGGGGACCCCCGTTCCCAGAACGCCGACAGTAGCCCCTGGGCCCAAGGTGCGCGCGGGCTTGGCTTCGCAACGAAGCTAAGGGTCAAGTTCGGAGCGCCGCGGGCCCCAAAAGCATGTGGCCTCGGTCGACGTGTGGCGGTTGATTATACGTGGGTGTCTCCACTTCCCCACGTCGCCTCGGCAACTGCTTGACCTAACAAAAGGCTGGCGCGGGCTGCACTTGCCTTCATCGCTTCTTCCTTGCCTCGCTCCAGATCCCCTTTCTTGCTCTTCGCCGCCGCTACCTACAGATCTTCTCCGGCCTTGCTCTGCATCTACCGCCCATGGCGCCGCGCAAGGACAAGACTTCCTCGGCTCCGGCTTGGTACGAGCCCGCTCTTGAGGCGCCCACTATCACGGAGAAGAGCCTTGCCTCCATGCGCCTGCTGACGGCGGGAGAGAGCAACGAGTGGGAGAAGACGGAGCTCCGGCTTGCCTCCGACGAGCCAGAGCCTGAGGGGAGCACCTTCTTCCCCTTCTTTTCGAGCAGCGTTGCCGTCGGGTTGGTCCCTCCCTTCTCTGATTTCTTTTATGAAGTCCTCGACCACTATGGGTTGCAAGCGTTGCATCTCCATCCCAACTCTGTCCTCCTCCTGTCCATCTTTGCCTACTACTGTGAGGCATACCTGGGCGTGATGCCGTCCGTGGCGCTCCTGCGCCATCTCTTCTTCCTCCGCATCAGCGAGGGTCACATCTCTGGATGCGCCAACTTCGTTGCATCTGGCAAGGCCAACTCGATCTCGAGCACCGGGAAGAGGGCCGACAACATTCAATCCAAATGGGTCATGGTGGACCCCAAGCTCGCCCATCCGTGCCTGGTGCTGCCGACGAAGGCGCCCCGACAAGGCAAGGAGTGGCCCAGGGTGGAGCTTGTCGACGAGCGGGCATCATTAGTGTTGGGGCAGATGATGACTGACCTGAAGCCGGGCAACGCGAGGGCGACCAAAATAACGGGAGCGATGCTCCTGAGGGAGATCTTGACGCTACGGGTTGCCCTACTCCAGGCGCGCGCGCGCCCCTTCTGGGAGCTTGAAGGAGGGGAAAACAAGGCCCGCCTGAGGCCGGGGGACCTGCCTGACGACGAACTGGACGTCGTCCTGCGCCTCATAGTCGGAGACAACCAGGAGTACCTGCCTAGCGCCTTCATTCCCCTGTTCCAACGCAGGGACCGGGAGGAGTTCGTCGCCTCCAGGCTGACTTTTGATGCGCGTGGGCTGGTGCCGCCGGTGTTTTCGGGAGCTCCTACGGTGCCGAAACCTGTGGAGGTGTCTTCTAGCGAGTCCCGCGGAGAGGGGGACGAGGAGGTGGACTCGGAGGAAACTCCGGAAGAGGTGGGGGAGACCTCCCCTCCGAGCAAGGCCGAGATTCTCCGCGCCCTTCCTGATGATGCCGAGGCCGACGCCTACCAAGGAGGGAAGGAGCAACCCCTCGTCCCGATGAAGGGTAGGTCGTCGTTGGTGGACCGTGGTGCCGCCTCCACCCCAACACCTCCTGGGGCTGGATCCGGTTTTGCCTCCGCACCGCATGGCGCCACCGGAGCCCGAACGCCTGCTCCTCAGGTCCCAATGCTATCAGGCCTCAAGCTTCACAAGCGGAGGGTGGAGTACCTCGCGGTGGACCAGTAGGTATCTTGAGCTTCGCTTTATCCCTGCTGGTACTTGTTATTTCCTGACGCTCACCTTTGGTTGATTAGGCCGACATCTTCAGCGAAGAGGAGGAAGGAGGGTATAGCAGCAGTGCCTCCCTCCACAGAGCAAGGAGGCAACATTGCTCGTGTCTCCCCAGCTCGGTCGCCCTTGCGGGACCAGGAGGAACATCACCGCGTGGAATCAGCCCCCATAGCCCCGCTGGCTCCGGAAGTGCCGGTACTTGGCGCGGCTGTTGAGGTCCCGACTACTCCGGAACCCGCGGTCTCCCAAGCCCTGGTGATGATGTCGCTTCCTCCTACTGCTGCATCTCCACTTCCTGGTCCTTCTGCTCATGTTGTCGTCTTGGAGCGTGCCCTTTCAGAGATGACCCAACTACAGGCGGATCTCCTGAGCGCTGACCCACGCCTGGTGGCCGGGTGTCTGGAGTTGGCCTCCGGCTGGCTTCATTCTGACCTCGCGGTACGCACGGCGCTGAGTCAGGCTGTTGCGGCTTCCAAGAGGGACAAGCAAGAAGCCGTCGACGCTACAGCCAATCATGAGGCGGCGCTGAAAGACGCCAAGGCCACCCGTGACCGCTGCCAAGCGCTGGAGGGCGAGTTGCAGAGCCTGGGCGACAAGCACGCCGAAGAGGTACGCCGCCGCCAAGCAGAGGAGAAGGAGATGGAGGCCCGGGAGGAAGCCGTCAAGAACTATGATGCCGAGCTGGCGGAGCTGGGGAAGAAGCAGGCTGCCGAGCGCAACTGGTTGGAAGAGTTGGAGCAGAAGATGGAGGCAAGGGAGGCCGATCTTGACGCCAAGGCGCAAGTCCTGGACGAAGACCGTGTGGCCTTCACCGATCTCGAGAAGAGATCTCGCAAGGCGCTGAGGACGCTCTACGAGCATGGCCTGGAGAAGCCGCTGGACACTGATGAGGACGGCCCCGCCCAGCTGCTTCCTCTTGTGGTGAAGGCGCTTGAGGAGTTCGTTGAGGGCCTCGGTCCCATGGAAGAGGCAGAAGTTCACATTCTGTCTTCGGCCGCACTAACTCGCGTCCTCAGCCATCTGCACCTCTGCGACCCCAACGCCCGCCTTGACGAGCTGCTGGAGCCTTTGGCTGAAGATCTCTGCGAAGCCGCCGCCGCAGCTGTTCAAGGTCAAGTGGAGACTTTGCTGGGGAAGTTCCGCGGCTTTGTCTTTGATCCTTTGTCTGGCGATGCCGCGGATCCTGCGGCAGGTGGTGAAGGTGAGAACGTTGTCGCCCACGGGGGAGAACCTTTGATGTCTACTACACAACCTTCTTCTTGTGGACGTTGTTGGGCCTCCAAGTGCAAAGGTTTGTAGGACAGTAGCAAATTTCCCTCAAGTGGATGACCTAAGGTTTATCAATCCGTAGGAGGCGTAGGATGAAGATGGTCTCTCTCGAGCAACCCTGTAACTAAATAACAAAGGGTCTCTTATGTCCCCAACACACCCAATACAATGGTAAATTGTATAGGTGCACTAGTTCGGCGAAGAGATGGTGATACAAGTGGTATATGGATAGTAGATAAAGGTTTTTCTAATCTGAAAATATAAAAACAACAAGGTAACTAATGATAAAAGTGAGCGTAAACGGTATTGCAATGCTAGGAAACAAGGCCTAGGGTTCATACTTTCACTAGTGCAAGTTCTCTCAACAATAATAACATAATTGGATCACATAACTATCCCTCAACATGCAACAAAGAGTCACTCCAAAGTCACTAATAGCAAAGAACAAACGAAGAGATTATGGTAGGGTACGAAACCACCTCAAAGTTATTCTTACCAATCAATCCGTTGGGCTATTCCTATAAGTGTCACAAACAGCCCTAGAGTTCATACTAGAATAACACCTTAAGACACAAATCAACCAAAACCCTAATGTCACCTAGATACTCCAATGTCACCTCAAGTATCCGTGGGTATGATTATATGATATGCATCACACAATCTCAAATTCATCTATTCAACCAACACATAGAACCTCAAAGAGTGCCCCAAAGTTTCTACCGAAGAATCATGACGAAAACATGTGCCAACCCCTATGCATAGGTTCATGGGCGGAACCCGCAAGTTGATCACCAAAACATGCATCAAGTGTATCACGTGATATCCCATTGTCACCACAGATACGCACGGCAAGACATACATCAAGTGTTCTCAAATCTTTAAAGACTCAATCCGATAAGATAACTTCAAAGGGGAAACTCAATCCATTACAAGAGAGTAGAGGGGGAAGAAAACATCATAAGATCCAACTATAATAGCAAAGCTCATGATACATCAAGATCATACCACCTCAAGAACACGAGAGAGAGAGAGAGAGAGATCAAACACATAGCTACTGGTACATACCCTCAGCCCCGAGGGAGAACTACTCCCTCCTCGTCATGGAGAGCACCGGGGTGATGAAGATGGCCACCGGAGAGGGATTCCCCCCTCCAGCAGGGTGTCAGAACGGGTCTAGATTGGTTTTCGGTGGCTACGGAGGCTTCTGGCGGCGGAACTCCCGATCTATTGTGCTCCCCAGTCGTTTTAGGGTATATGGAGATATATAGGCGGAAGAAGTACATCAGGGGAGCCACGAGGGGCCCACGAGGGTGGAGGGCACGCCCGGGGCGGTGGGCGCGCCCCCCTGCCTCGTGGCTTCCTCGTTGCTTCCCTTACGTGGACTCCAAGTCTCCCGGGTTGCTTTCCTTCCAAAAATAAGTTCCGTGAAGTTTCAGGTCAATTGGACTCCATTTGATTTTCCTTTTCTGCGATACTTGAAAACAAGGAAAAAACAGAAACTGGCACTGGGCTCTGGGTCAATAAGTCAGTCCCAAAAATAATATAAAAGTGTATAATAAAGCCCAATAATGTCCAAAACAGAAGATAATATAGCATGGAGCAATCAAAAATTATAGATACGTTGGAGACATATCAGCATCCCCAAGCTTAATTACTGCTCGTCCTCGAGTAGGTAAATGATAAAAACGGAATTTTTGATGTGGAATGCTACCTAACATATTCATCATGTATTTCTCTTTATTGTGGCAAGAATATTCAGATCCATAAGATTCAAGACAAAAGTTCATATTGACATAAAAATAATAATACTTCAAGCATACTAACTAAGCAATTATGTCTTCTCAAAATAACATGGCCAAAGCAAGTTCATCCCTACAAAATCATATAGTTTAGTCCTGCTCCATTTTCATCACACAAGAATGCTCTCATCATGCACAACCCCGATGACAAGCCAAGCAATTGTTTCATACTTTAGTAATCTCAAACCTATAAACCTTCACGCAATACATGAGCGCGAGCCATGGACATAGCACTATGGGTGGAATAGAATATAATGAGGGGGTTATGTGGAGAAGACAAAAGGAGAAAGTCTCACATCAATGAGGCTAATCAATGAGCTATGGAGATGCCCATCGATTGATGTTAATGCAAGGAGTAGGGATTGCCATGCAACGGATGCACTAGAGCTATAAATGTATGAAAGCTCAACAAAAGAAACTAAGTGGGTGTGCATCCAACTTGCTTGCTCACGAAGACCTAAGGCACTTGAGGAGGCCTATTGTTGGAATATACAAGCCAAGTTCTATAATGAAAAATTCCCACAAGTATATGAAAGTGACAAAACAAGAGACTCTCTATCATAAAGATCATGGTGCTACTTTGAAGCACAAGTGTGGAAAAAGGATAGTAGCATTGTCCCCTTTTTTATTTGGCCTTTCCTTTTTTATTTGGCCTTTCTTTTCTTCTTCTTTTTTCTTTTTTTGGGCCTTCCCCTTTTTTTATTTGTCCTTTCTCTCTTTTTTTGGGGGGACAATGCTCTATTAATGATGATCATCACACTTCTATTTATTTACAACTCAAAGATTACAACTCGATACTAGAACAAGATATGACTCTATATGAATGCCTCCGGCGGTGTACCAGGATTGCGATGAATCAAGAGTGACATGTATGAAAAATTATGAACGGTGGCTTGGCCACAAATACGATGTCAACTACATGATCATGCAAAGCAATATGACAATGATGATGCGTGTCATAATAAACGGAACGGTGGAAAGTTGCATGGAAATATATCTCGGAATGGCTATGGAAATGCCATAATAGGTAGGTATGGTGGCTGTTTTGAGGAAGATATAAGGAGGTTTATGTGTGACAGAGCGTATCATATCACGGGGTTTGGAGGCACCGGCGAAGTTTGCACCAACTCTCAATGTGAGAAAGGGCAATGCACGGTACCGAAGAGGCTAGCAATGATGGAAGGGTAAGAGTGCGTATAATCCATGGACTCAACATTAGTCACAAAGAACTCACATACTTATTGCAAAAATCTACAAGTCATCCAAAACCAAGCACTACGTGCATGCTCCTAGGGGGATAGATTGGTAGGAAAAGACCATCGCTCGTCCCCGACCGCCACTCATAAGGAACACAATCAAAGAACACCCCATGTTTCAAATTTGTTACATAATGTTTACCATACGTGCATGCTACAGGACTTGCAAACTTCAACACAAGCACTTCTCAAATTCTCAACTACTCAACTAGCACGACTTTGATATTATTACCTCCATATCTCAAAACAATCATCAAGCATCAAACTTCTCTTAGTATTCAAAACACTCATAGGAATTTTTTTTACTAATCTTGAATACCTAGCATATTAGGATTATTTAAGCAAATTACCATGATATTTAAGACTCTCAAAATAATATAAGTGAAGCATGAGAGTTCATCTATTTCTACAAAATAAAACCACCACCGTGCTCTAAAAAGGATATAAGTGAAGTACTAGAGCAAACAACAAACTACTCCGAAAGATATAAGTAAATCTCAATGAGTAGTCGAATAATTATGCAACTATGTGAAGACTCTCTAACATTTAAGAATTTCAGATCTTGGTATTTTATTCAAGCAGCAAGCAAAACTAAATAAAATAAAATGACGCTCCAAGCAAAACACATATCATGTGGCGAATAAAAATATAGCTCCAACTAAAGTTACCGATGAACGAAGACGAAAGAGGGGATGCCTTCCGGGGCATCCCCAAGCTTAGGCTCTTTGTTGTCCTTGAATATTACCTTGGGGTGCCTTGGGCATCCCCAAGCTTAGGCTCTTGCCACTCCTTATTCCATAGTCCATCGAATCTTTACCCAAAACTTGAAAACTTCACAACACAAAACTTAACAGAAAACTCGTAAGCTCCGTTAGCGAAAGAAAACAAAACATCACTTCAAGGTACTGTAATGAACTCATTATTTATTTATATCGGTGTTAAACCTACTGTATTCCAGCTTCTCTATGGTTTATAAACTATTTTACTAGCCATAGATTCATTAAAATAAGCAAACAACACACGAAAAAGAGAATCTGTCAAAAACAGAACAGTCTGTAGTAATCTGAATCAAAAGTATACTTATGGAACTCATAAAATTCTCAAATAAATTGCTGGACGTGAGGAATTTATCTATTAATCGTATTCAGAAAGAATTAACTCAATATCACTCTCCAATAAAAACTGGCAGCAATTCTCGTGAGCGCTAAAGTTTATGTTTTTTACAGCAAGATCAACAAGACTTTCCCCAAGTCTTCCCAACGGTTCTACTTGGCACAAACACTAATTAAAACATAAAAAACTCAACATAACAGAGGCTAGATGAATTATTTATTACTAAACAGGAACAAAAATCAAGGAACAAAAATAAAATTGGGTTGCCTCCCAACAAGCGCTATCGTTTAACGCCCCTAGCTAGGCATGATGATTTTAATGATGCTTACATAAGAGATAAGAATTGTAACATAAAGAGAGCATCATGAAGAATATGACTAACACATTTAAGTCTAACCCACTTCCTATGCATAGGTATTTTGTGAGCAAACAACTTGTGGGAACAAGAATCAACTTGCATAGGAAGGTAAAACAAGCATAACTTCAAAATTTTAAGCACATAGAGAGGAAACTTAATATTATTGCAATTCCTACAAGCATATGTTCCTCCCTCATAATAATTTTCAGTAGCGTCATGAATGAATTCAACAATACAACCAGCACCTAAAGCATTCTTTTCATGATCTACAAGCATAGAAATTTTATTACTCTCCACACAAACAAAATTCTTCTCATGAATAATAGTGGGAGAAAACTCAACAAAATAATTATCATGTGAGGCATAATCCAATTGAAAACTAAAATCATGATGACAAGTTTCATGGATATCATTATTCTTTATATCATACAAGTCATCACAATAATCATCATAGATAGCAACTTTGTTCTCATAATCAATTGGAACCTCTTCCAGAATAGTGGATTCATCACAAAATAAAGTCATGACCTCTCCAAATCCACTTTCATCAATATAATCATCATAAATAGGAGGCATGCTTTCATCATAGTAAATTTGCTCATCAAAACTTGGGGGACAAAAAATATCATCTTCATCAAACATAGCTTCCCCAAGCTTGTGGCTTTGCATATCATTAGTATCATGGATATTCAAAGAGTTCATACTAATAACATTGCAATCATGCTCATCACTAAAAGATTTAGTGCCAAACATTTTAATGCATTCTTCTTATAACACTTTGGCACAATTTTTCCTTTCCATCATACTCATGAAAGATATTAAAAAGATGAAGCGTATGAGGCAAACTTAATTCCATTTTTTTTATTTTCTTTAATAAACTAAACTAGTGATAAAACAAGAAACAAAAAGATTCGATTGCAAGATCTAAAGATATACCTTCAAGCACTCACCTCCTCGGCAACGGTGCCAGAAAAGAGCTTGATGTCTACTACACAACCTTCTTATTGTAGACGTTGTTGGGCCTCCAAGTGCAGAGGTTTGTAGGACAGTAGCAAATTTCCCTCAAGTGGATGACCAAAGGTTTATCAATCCGTAGGAGGCGTAGGATGAAGATGGTCTCTCTCAAGCAACCCTGCAACCAAATAACAAAGAGTCTCTTGTGTCCACAACACACCCAATACAATGATAAATTGTATAGGTGCAGTAGTTCGGCGAAGAGATGGTGATACAAGTGGTATATGGATAGTAGATAAAGGTTTTTCTAATCTGAAAATATAAAAACAACAAGGTAACTAATGATAAAAGTGAGCGTAAACGGTATTGCAATGCTAGGAAACAAGGCCTAGGGTTCATACTTTCACTAGTGCAAGTTCTCTCAACAATAATAACATAATTGGATCACATAACTATCCCTCAACATGCAACAAAGAGTCACTCCAAAGTCACTAATAGCAAAGAACAAACGAAGAGATTATGGTAGGGTACGAAACCACCTCAAAGTTATTCTTACCAATCAATCCGTTGGGCTATTCCTATAAGTGTCACAAACAGCCCTAGAGTTCGTACTAGAATAACACCTTAAGACACAAATCAACCAAAACCCTAATGTCACCTAGATACTCCAATGTCACCTCAAGTATCCGTGGGTATGATTATACGATATGCATCACACAATCTCAAATTCATCTATTCAACCAACACATAGAACCTCAAAGAGTGCCCCAAAGTTTCTACCAAAGAATCATGACGAAAACATGTGCCAACCCCTATGCATAGGTTCATGGGCGGAACCCGCAAGTTGATCACCAAAACATGCATCAAGTGTATCACGTGATATCCCATTGTCACCACAGATACGCACGGCAAGACATACATCAAGTGTTCTCAAATCTTTAAAGACTCAATCCGATAAGATAACTTCAAAGGGGAAACTCAATCCATTACAAGAGAGTAGAGGGGGAAGAAAACATCATAAGATCCAACTATAATAGCAAAGCTCATGATACATCAAGATCATACCACCTCAAGAACACGAGAGAGAGAGAGAGAGAGATCAAACACATAGCTACTGGTACATACCCTCAGCCCCGAGGGAGAACTACTCCCTCCTCGTCATGGAGAGCACCGGGGTGATGAAGATGGCCACCGGAGAGGGATTCCCCCCTCCAGCAGGGTGTCAGAACGGGTCTAGATTGGTTTTCGGTGGCTACGGAGGCTTCTGGCGGCGGAACTCCCGATCTATTGTGCTCCCCAGTCGTTTTAGGGTATATGGAGATATATAGGCGGAAGAAGTACATCAGGGGAGCCAAGAGGGGCCCACGAGGGTGGAGGGCGCGCCCAGGGGGTGGGCGCGCCCCCTGCCTCGTGGCTTCCTCGTTGCTTCCCTTACGTGGACTCTAAGTCTCTTGGGTTGCTTTCCTTCCAAAAATAAGTTCCGTGAAGTTTCAGGTCAATTGGACTCCGTTTGATTTTCCTTTTCTGCGATACTCTAAAACAAGGAAAAAACAGAAACTGGCACTGGGCTCTGGGTCAATAGGTTAGTCCCAAAAATAATATAAAAGTGTATAATAAAGCCCAATAATGTCCAAAACAGAAGATAATATAGCATGGAGCAATCAAAAATTATAGATACATTGGAGACGTATCAACCTTCCGCAGGCGACGACGACATCCAGTCGTGACCTGCGGCTATTCTTCTCGTTTCATTCTTGCGACATACATCAGGCCTCGTGGAGGCGTTTAGACTTTTCATTTAGTATTGTGAGAACAGTATGCTTGTAATATTTTCTTCAAGATTTTGCGTTCCCCTTCCTATTTGCTTTGTTCTACGTCGGCAGAGCCCGGCCCCGCGCATACCTCAACCGCCATTGGGCCGACCGGAGACCAGGACTGACCAAGGAGTGAGGGGCTACGTGACCAGTTAGGCTCCTAAGTCGTGATGCTCGGGAGTCCCCCTTGACGTGCGAACAACATATAGGGAGAGTTCGTGAGGATAGATTAATGTTCTACGTCGGCAGAGCCCGGCCCCGTGCATACCTCAACCGCCATTGGGCCGACCAGAGACCAGGACAGACCAAGGAGTGAGGGGCTACGTGACCAGTTAGGCTCCTGAGTCGCGATGCTCAGGAGTCCCCCTTGACGTTCAAACAATTTCCATACCTGCCCTCGCCGAGGCCTCGGGAGGGGCGCGCGACACCCAGGTCCGGGGGACCTGGTTGGGTGGCGTGCGCTTGGGCGTGACCCGAGCGCAGCCCCCGTGCCCAGCCCCCTCGCGTGACTCTCCCGAGGGGAGGCATCGTGGTGAGGCTGGGCGCTGAGCTCTGGGCTCCCTGAGGTTGGTACGACCGTGGGGTCGCCCTCAGTTGTTTATCACTCGCGCGGAGCATAGTGCTTCCGCTTGTGCAAGGGCATAGCCACTCCTCGGCAGTGTCGACAGCCAGTGTGGAGCATGGAGATTTCACTTGGGCGTGGGATGGGGGCCCCCTCCGGGAGGATCCCCCGGGGCGTGTACAGCCCCGCCCTGACACGTGGCTTGCACGGCAGGTCTGCGAGGTGTATCTGGGCACTCGTGAGCCAGCGTGGGACTCACGAGGCCCTACCTCAAGGCGGGTTGCGCCTGGTCTTGAGTCTTGGTGACTGTATATCCCTGCAAGGCAGTTAGATGCAAGCACTCTACGTCCTCAGGTCCCGGCCCTCGAGCGAGCTCAGCCGCCGCTGGTATGCCAGGTCGTGATGCCGTGGTCAAGGCCAGGGGGTGAGGGCTGGAGAGCCAGTAAGAGCCCCTGAGTCGCGATGCTCAGGAACCCCCCTTTTAACGTGCAAGCGGGTTGCATGGGATAAACAGACCCGCGGCGGGCGGCAACCGAGCAGGTGATAGCCGTTGGCGGGTTAATCATGAAGAGCAGATCGACTTGGATAAATGCAGGAAGATACATGCCACCGGGTCTGGCCCGAGCGGCGTGGGGATGATGCAGCCCGAGGGGCGCCCCAAACAAGGTAAGCTAAAGACATAAGCAAAAGGGATACATGCCACAGGGACGGACCCATGTGGTCTGGGTATAATGCAGCCCGAGGGGCGCTCCCAGCTTAAATGAACTTGGAAGATGTCACCTGGTTCTATAGACGAAGTAGAGTTGGTGCAGCTGAAGCCACACGTTGAAGGAATGGCTCCTCATGATCCACTGGGGCCCTGAGCCTCGGGAGGCTCTGGGGGCTCAGGAGGTTCCCTGAAGACCGTTCCCATCTCCTCCTGAACGGCGTGGAACCTGGCCTCCTGAGCCGCTAGGACTGGCCGCATGTTGCGCTGATAGGCTGACGCCATGCTTGGCAAGCCGAAGGGCCTGCGGATGTAGCTGCGTGGTGGACCCTCACAGCGGCCCGCACGCGAAGGCCAGAAGCGCTCCTGAGATGCGGTCCTGTTGAGCCCTGGGATGTCGATGCAGACGCGCAGCCCGGCATCCTCGCCAGGATGGGGGGCTGCACCTTGTGAGCGGCCGTGGCCGCGCATGGCCCTTGCTTCTTGCAGTTCCTCGGTGGTCTTGGTGATGAACTCCTGGGTGGTGGGCACTCCTTGCCCTGTGCTCTCCTGAGGAAAGCGTGCCGTGAAGCACGCTTCCAAGTGGTGCCCAAGCACCTCCCTCGTGAGGTGGCAAGGTCTGAGGCTCTCCAGGAGAGAGCCCCCAAGTCCTGCCTGAGGAGGGCGCCAGGCACGCTTTCCTATGCGATGGAGGGAGGCACCCCTGGAGCGGGCGCTGATCCTGACGAAGCTCCTGACGCGACGCCATCTTCTTGGGGTCCTGCGCAGCGTGACAACTTCTTATTGGGGGTGGTCTCCGGAGGGTCTTCACTTCTGCTGTCAGGGTTGTCGATTGCTGCGGCTTGGAAGGCGCGCTCAAGGGAGCACACCACATCCCTTTCTTCACATGGGACCGTGATGATTCCCCCGCTTCCTGGCATCTTGAGAATGTTGTAGCCGTGGTGAGTGACTGTCATGAACTTGGCCAGGGCTGGATACCCAAGGATGGCATTGTACGGCAGGCGGATGTGCGCGACGTCGAAGTCGATGAGCTCGGTGCGGTAGTTCTTGCGCTCCCCGAAGGTAACAGGCAGGCGGACTTGCCCTATCGGTGTGGTGGAACCGTCAGTCACTCCTAAGAAAGGCTTGGTTGGCTGGAGTTGCTCATAGGGCACTTGGAGGTTGTCGAACGTGTCGACGGATAGGACGTTGAGCCCTGCGCCCCCGTCGATGAGAGTCTTGGTGACTTGCACATTGCTGATGACTGGGGAGCACAGCATAGGGAGTGTGCCAGCGGTGGCTGCTGTCGGCGTTCTGGGAATGGGGGTCCCCAGACTTGCCTGCCTGCGGCCTGCGGCGTGGCTCAAAGGGGGGCCCAGCACGGCCCATCTTCATCAACACAGACCCAAGACCCTCGTGAGGGGCCAAGCCTCGCGGGGCAGACGACACGGAGCTTCCTCAGGAACGGCCTCATGAGGCTGGCTCGCGAGGAGGCGGAGAGATCAAGGCGGGGTACCTCACGAGGTGACCGTGACGCAAGCCATGACGACCAAGGGTGCCAGGCGGGCGCCAGCCCGCGTAGTGTCCTCATTTCCTCTTTGGTGCAAAGGGAGCAAACGCAAGCGAGAGCATCAAGAAACGGCACCCGTTTCGGTGCAACGAGACCAAGACCAGTCCAACGGCAGGGAGGAAGTCATTGTGGAGCCCAAGCCAGCATCACCACCAGAGCCTTTGGCAGGCGAGGACCAACTTTAGTCAGGATAAGTGTACCAGATATTCCCCTTCAAAATGGCCAATTGTTGGTGCCCTTCCCGCTCAATATTTGGGAAGAGGCCCAGGGCCTTTGCCTATAAATAGGACTAGCCACCCACAGGGTAGAGGGAGGGAGATCGGAGAGAGAATCGAGAAGAGAGAGAGAGAGAGAGAGAGAGAGAGAGAAGGGTGACTGAACTCCTCCTAGCAGTTCATCCCCTCGGCCAAGAACAGACCCTTGCGAGGCTGTTCTTCCTTGTATTGCTCATCATCATCAACCCAAGAGGCAATCCACCACACCACACACTGGAGTAGGGTATTACACCACAACGGTGGCCCAAACCAGTATAAACCCTGTGTCTCTTGTGCTGTTCTTTCAATAGCTTAGATCTTAGCGAAGCGGAGGGGCGCAGGTAGGCAGAAGGCGAAATCTCCGCGCGCACCCCAGTGTTCGAACCTCAAGGGTCTGCTGGAACCCAAAATCCGACATTTGGCGCGCCAGGTAGGGGGCACCGGAGTTTTCCCTTCTGCCACCGCCACGACCTGCCCCGCGATGAGTAGCGCGTCGCCCGCTCCGGCCGCCGGTTCCAGCACGGGGGTCAGGGGGCTCCGAGCCCTGGCCCCAGCCCTGCAACGGGTACGATGGCCAGACAAGTTCAAGCCAACGACGCCGCCACGCTACAGCGGCGCGACTGATCCGCTGGCCTTCTTGCTGGTGTACGAGGAGGCCATCCTCAAAGCTGGAGGTGATGATAGGGTCATGGCCAACTGGCTTCCCATGGCCCTCGCCGGCGCTCCGCGCGCATGGCTGCTCCACCTGCCGGCAGGCTCCGTGGCCTCTTGGGAAGAGCTCCGCAGCCTCTTCCTCGCCCACCACGCTGCACCAACACCCCCGGTCATCGCGGCCCTCCTGGGAGGATCGCAGGCGCCGCCTACAAGCCACCACGTCAAGCCGTTCATCCGCCGGGTCAGCGTCGCTTCCACGCGGCAGGGGGCTCCCCCGGACCGGGCGGCGCCCAAGGCCGGCCTGACCTTCAGCTCGGAGGACCACCCCTCCAACTCGGCCTGCTCGGGTGCGCTCCACATGCTGTGCACCCCCACCATCTGCTAGGTGGCCGTCACCAGAACTCTCATCGATGGCGGTGCAGGCCTTAGCATGCTCTCGGTTGAGGCCTTCAACCTCCTCTGCATACCCCTGGAACGGCTGCAACCCAGCCGGCCCTTCTCAGGCGTTGGGGGCGGATCATCCAGCTCATTGGGACAGATCCGGCTCCCAGTAACCTTCGACACATACAACAACTTCCCCACGGAGCTGGTCGGCTTCGACATCGCCCCCATCGGTATCCCCTACAACGCCATCCTCGGCTACCCAGCGCTGGCCCAGTTCATGGCCGCGACGCACCCGGCGCACAACCTCATGAAGATGCCCGGGAGCAGCGGTGTCCTCACCGTGCACGGGGACACCGGAGACGCGCTGCGAGTGCTCAAGCTCGCCTTCAAGACGGCGGCGTCGGCACAGCCCGACAACTCGGAGACCCCCGAGCCCAAGGGGGCTGCACCCGCCAAGAAGAAACAGTTGTTCACCCAAGACAAGGCAGAAACCAAGCAGATACCCGTCGATGAGGACGGGTCCACCAATGCCACTTTCACCATAGGCGCCAACCTCGAGCCCGAGTAGGAGGAGGCCCTGGTCAGGTTCCTGCACGCAAACAAGAAGGTATTCGCTTGGGAGCCTGACCAGTTGGCGGGGATCCCTAGGAGCGTAATCGAGCATCACCTCAACGTGTGCCCCAACGTGCGCCCTGTGAAGCAGAAGGCAAGGCGGCAGTCCACAGAAAAGCAGGCCTTCATCGTCCAAGAGACCCGCAAACTAGAAGCCGCTGGGGTCATTCGCGAGGTCCGATACCCGGATTGGTTGGCCAACCCTGTCGTTGTGCCAAAGAAGGGAGGGAAGGAGCGCATGTGTGTTGACTTCACCAACCTCAACAAGGCATGCCCGCAAGATCCGTTCCCGCTCCCCCGCATCGACCAGATCGTCGATTCCACCGCAGAATGCGACCTGCTATGCTTCTTGGATGCCGTCTCTGGGTATCACCAGATCAAGATGGTGGTAGAAGACATCGAAAAGAAAGCCTTCCTAACCCCATATGGGGTGTACTGCTACACATGCATGCCATTCGGGCTGCGTAAAGCAGGGGCGACCTTTCAACGGCTGATGCACATCACCTTGGGCCCGCAGCTCGGGAAGAATGTTGAGGCTTACGTCGATGACATTGTGGTGAAGTCTCGGGAGGCCAGGACCCTGATACAAGACCTGGAGGAAACCTTCGCGAGCCTCAACGCAGTGAACCTGCGGCTCAACCCAGAGAAGTATGTGTTTGGAGTCCCCTCGGGCAAGCTCTTGGGTTTCCTCGTTTCCCACCGAGGCATCGAGGCTAACCCGGAAAAGGTCAAGGCGGTCGAGGACATGAGCCCGCCAAAGACCCTCAGAGAAATGCAGAAGCTCACTGGGCGCGTGACCGCGCTAGGGCGCTTCATCTCCAAGTTGGGGGAGCGAGCGCTGCCTTTCTTCCAGCTAATGAAGAAAAAGGGGCCCTTTGAATGGACTGAAGAGGCCGACAAGGCATTCCAGGATCTCAAGAGATACCTGACCAGCCCTCCGGTCATGGTGGCTCCGCGCCCTCAAGAGCCCCTGGTGCTTTACCTCGCCGCCACTCCCTACTCCGCCAGCGTAGCCCTGGTGGCGGTTAGGAAGGAGCGTCGAATCAAAACCACAGCAGCAGCCCGGGACAAGGCAAAACAGGAACAAGGACCACAAAAACCACCACCGCGGCTGAGGAGGATCAGCCGCCGCAGAGGAGTGCACCGAAGGCGGAAGAGGCCCCTCTCCCAGATGGCCAGCCTCAGGATGCCTCATCGCCTCAGGAGGCGCCATGGTCTCCGGAGGGCGCCACCAGCACTGACGCACCCAACCTCGTTGAGCACCCAGTGTACTTCGTCAGCACGGTGTTGCGGGACGCGAGGGCACGGTACCCCATGCCTCAGAAGCTCCTCCTCGCGCTACTGGTGGCCTCGCGCAAGCTGCGGCACTATTTTCAGGGTCACCCCATCAAGGTCATCTCGTCATACCCCCTGGAGAGAGTGCTCAGGAGCCCTAACTCAGCTGGAAGGGTCGCTGAGTGGAACATAGAACTGCAAGCGTTTCAGCTCGAATTCAGCACGACCAGAGTCATCAAGGGAGCAACATTAGCGGATTTCGTGGCAGAATGGACGGAGGCACCAGGCCTCAAGGCCGACGAGGATCGGTCCCCCTCCCCGGGAAGCGAGGCGCCAGAAGGCTGGGTCATGTACCTCGATGGGGCGTTCTCCAGGCATGGCGCTGGGGCTGGGGCGGTGCTTATATCGCCCACTCAGGACAAGCTCTACTACGTTGTACAGCTCTGTTTCCAGCAAGGTGAAAAGGTCTCCAACAACATAGCGGAGTATGAAGGTTTAATAGCGGGCTTGAAGGCTGCAGCTGCCCTGGGGGTGAAACGCCTCACCATCAAGGGCGATTCGCAGCTCCTTGTCAATTTCTCCAACAAGGTGTACGAGCCGAAAGATGATCACATGGAAGCCTACCTTGCGAAGGTCCGCAGGATGGAGAAGCAGTTCTGGGGGTTGGAGTTACAGCATGTGCCCCGTGGCACCAATCAGGAGGCCGACAACATTGCCAAACGGGCGTCCAGGCGGTTACCTCAGGAGCCTGGCGTCTTCGGGGAGCGGCTCTTCAAGCCCTCAGCCCTGCCGTCATTGTCAAACATGGCTCAGCCTCGGGAGGAGCTCCCCCAGCCACCTGCCTCAGGAGCCCCGGTCTGTGGCCCGGCCTCAGGAGCACGCCTGCTCTTGACGATGGAACCTCAGGAGGGGTGCTGGATCACGGAGCTCCGGAGTTACTTAACACAAGGGACCCTGCCGGAGAAGGAGGAGGAAGCGGAGCGTGTGGCACGGCAGGCCACAGCATACTGCATCAAGGATGGAGAGCTCTACTGGAAGCGACCAAACGATGTATCCCTGTGCTGCATCTCCAAGGAGCAAGGAAAGGAACTGCTGGAATATATACACGGTGGAGACTGTGGACATCATTCATCATCGCGGACCCTCGTCGGCAAGGCGTTCCGCAGTGGGTTTTATTGGCCCACCGCACTCAATGACGCCGTCAAACTGGTGAAAGCTTGTGAGGCCTGCCAGTTCCACGCCAAGCAGATCCATCAGCCGGCAGGAGGCCTGCAGACTATACCCCTTTCATGGCCATTCACAGTCTGGGGGTTGGACATCCTGGGCCCGTTTCCTCGGGCGCCAGGGGGCTACCGCTACCTCTACATCGTCGTGGACAAGTTCACCAAGTGGGCTGAAGTAGAGGCCGTCCGCACCATCCCCGCGGGTTCCGCGATCACGTTCATCAGGGGCATCGTGAGCCGGTTCGGGGTGCCGAACCCATCATCACATACAACGGTTCGCAGTTCACCAGTAACCTCTTCAAAACATACTGTGCTAACCTTGGAACGCAGATATGCTACGCTTCGGTGGCGCACCCCCGAAGCAACGGCCAGGCCGAGCGAGCCAACGCAGAGGTCCTAAGGGGCCTCAAGACCAGACGTTCAAGAAGAAGTTGGAGGCCTGCGGCAGAGGTTGGTACGACAAGCTTCAGTCCGTGTTGTGGTCCATCCGCACAACCGTGACTAAGCCGACTGGAGAGATCCCGTTCTTCCTGGTCTACGGAGCCGAAGCGGTCCTCCCTCACGAGGTCAGATGTCGCTCCGCGCAGGTCCTGGCGTTCGACGAGGCGTAGCAGGACGCCATGCGGGGGATGGACCTCGTGCTGGGGGAGGAACGTCACTGAGAAGCCGCGCTGCGAGCGGCGAGGTACCAACAAGCGCTGCGACGATATCACTGCCGCAACATCCGCCCCAGAACTCTCGAGGTAGCAGACCTCGTGCTCAGGCGGGTTCTCTCCAGGGAGGGACTGCACAAGCTCTCTCCCATGTGGGCGGGCCCGTTCAAGGTTGTTCATGTTTCCAGGCCCGGCTCTGCGCGCTTGGAGACTCAGGAGGGGGTGCCGGTCCAGAACGCATGGAACATCCAGCACCTCCGGAGGTTCTACCCCTAAAAAGGCCCAGAGCCTGTGAAGAAGGCGAATGCCTGTGAAGCTACCGCGTTTTGGAAAAGGCCCAGAGCCTGTGAAGAAGGCGAGTGCCTATGAAGCCGTCGCGTTTTGGAAAAGGCCCAGAGCCTGTGAAGAAGGCGAATGCCTGTGAAGCTGTCGCGTTTTGGAAAAGGCCCAGAGCCTGTGAAGAAGGCGAATGGATGTGAAGCCGTCGCGTTTTGGAAAAGGCCCAGAGCCTGTGAATAAGGCGAATGCCTGTGAAGCTGTCGCGTTTTGGAAAAGGCCCAGAGCCTGTGAAGAAGGCAAATGCGTGTGAAGCTGTCGCGTTTTGGAAAGGGCCCGGAGCCTGTGAAGAGGGCAAATGCCCGTGAAGCCTGCTTCCCCCAAGAAAGGCCCGGAGCCTGTGAAGAAGGCCAACGCCTGTGAAGCTCGCCGCCCATGACACTCTCACGTAATAATGAGTTGGGGCTATACACGCCCCGGAGTCTCAGGAGCGCCAGCCTCAGGCCCTGGGGCTCCCTCCCACGCCCAGTGGCAGCACTTAGCTCCGCGCTGGTGAGAAGACGTCGAAGACTAGATTAGGTGCCGGACGCGGCTTTTTCATTTGCTTTCCGCAGTTGTCTTGTTCATTCTCATTCGAAGTTTTATTGAAGCCGTTGCCGTCTTTGGCTTTTGGTTCTTCGACTTTTCACTCTCCTGCCTTGATTTCTCTTATGCAAGGCCTCGCGAGGGGGCAGCTGAGCGCCCTCACGAGTGTTCCTGTCCTAGTCGTTCAAAGGTTTCGTGACCTAGGTCCATTACAGGAGCACCCCTCCAGTCCATGCCCCACGGGCACCGCGACACGAATACAGGGCCTGGGTCGGTCGCCCCCCCCCCCACGGCTGGGGCCGGGAACTATCCACGCGCGGGCACGTAGTCGGAAGGCACGATAACGGAAGCAAAGCGATGATTAACAGCAATAACCCAAACACGCCCCCGCGGGGCTCCACACTACTATCTTTTTACACAGGAAAAAGGAAAAGGAAGAACAAATCAGGTGCAGCTCGCCTCACACCGGCCTGCAGGAAAGACTCGAGCTGCCTCCGGGGCTCAGGCAGACTCCCTCTCGCGCTTCACCGAGGCGCGACGGCGGGCAGACACGCTACCACCTCCCAAGCAGGTACGACGGCGTGGAGGCTGACCGCGGCCACCGCTAGAAGAGTCGCCGCCTGAAGAAGAACCGATGAAGCTTGGGGAACCCTGAGCACCGCCAATCACGCGAGCGTTGTCCTCTCCATCATCGCCGGGGCTGGGTTCCCGGCCGCGGTCGTCGTCCTCAAGGCAGCACCCTGCGCGGCGACCATCTTCCCCAAACACCCTCACGTAGAGGGTGGCATCGCCGTCAAACTTGAAGTGCAGGGTGCACCGACGGCTCAGGCCACGCGCACGGGCAAACGTCTGCCAACCGCGGGTCAAGGCCAGGCTCTCGGCTGTGGAGACCTCCAGTGAAGCCCATGAGGCCCGACTGCAGCAGCCGTCTGCTTGAAGCTAGAGGCCGCCCGGGGCGCCGGCCAGGAGCTCGCCGAGGAGGAAGCGAGGAAGTTGAAGCCGGGTGCTAGTCGGCTCCGCCGACCACACAACGAACTCCGCCAGCATCTCTGCAGCGCGAAAGCGCGGCCTAGGGGAACGCGCGACCGAAGCGCGCCCCCCGGCCGCAGCAGTCCGCCCGTCACCGTGCTAGAAATCGTCTCCACGGCCGCGGGGAGCTGCCGTGGTGGCCACAGGATGTTTGCGAGGGCGCCCTCGGCCGCGCTTGGGCGAGGGAGAGGCAGGCTCAACCTGGCAAGCCTTCCCCTTCTCTGCGGCCGATAACCTCCTCGACGGGGCCATGAAGAAGAAGGAGAAGCAAGGGGGGATGAACTGGAAGGGCGCGCGCTGATCCGTACTTATAGCCGGCGAGGGCCAACCGTCGGCCCCCACGATCGCAGGTAATCATGACCCGCTTTGCATGCAGGGACTTGTCCAATCCGTGCAGTTGCCGAGGCGTCATGGGGAAGTGGAGACGCCCACGTCCAATCAACCGCCACGCGGCGCCCAAGGCCGCAGGCTGTTAGGGCCCGCGGCGCTTCACCCTTGCCCTTTCTCCTTCCTGCACGGCCAAGTCCGGGCGCGCCTTGGGCCCAGGGGCTACTATCGGCGTTCTGGGAACGGGGGTCCCCAGACTTGCCTACCTGCGGCCTGCGGCGTGGCTCAAAGGGGGGCCCAGCACGGTCCATCTTCATCAACATAGACCCAAGACCCTCACGAGGGGCCAAGCCTCGTGGGGCGGACGACACGGAGCTTCTTTAGGCACGGCCTCATCAGACTGGCTCGCGAGGAGGCGGAGAGATCAAGGCGGGGTACCTCACGAGGTGCCCGTGACGCAAGCCATGACGACCAGGGGTGCCAGGCGGGTGCCAGCCCGCGCAGTGTCCTCCTTTCCTCTTTGGTGCAAAGGGAGCAAGCGCAGGTGAGAGCATCAAGCAAAGGCACCTGTTTCGGTGCAACGAGACCAAGACCAGTCCAACGGTAGGGAGGAAGTCATTGTGGAGCCCAAGCCAGCATCACCACCAGAGCCTTTGGCAGGCGAGGACCAACTTTAGTCAGGATAAGTGTACCAGATGTTCCCCTTCAAAATGGCCAATTGTTGGCGCCCTTCCCGCTCAATATTTGGGAAGAGGCCCAGGGCCTTTGCCTATAAATAGGACTAGCCACCCACGGGGTAGAGGGAGGGAGATCGGAAAGAGAATCGAGAAGAGAGAGAGAGAAGGGTGATTGAACTCCTCCTAGCAGTTCATCCCCTCAGCCAAGAACAGACCCTCGCGAGGCTGTTCTTCCTTGTATTGCTCATCATCATCAGCCCAAGAGGCAATCCACCACACCACACACTAGAGTAGGGTATTACACCACAACGGTGGCCCGAACCAGTATAAACCCTGTGTCTCTTGTGCTGTTCTTTCAATAGCTTAGATCTTAGCGAAGCGGAGGGGCGCAGGTAGGCAGAAGGCGAAATCTCCGCGCGCACCCCAGTGTTCGAACCTCAAGGGTCTGCCGGAACCCGAAATCCGACAGCTGCGCACTTGATCTGGTCGGCCGAGTTGAAGGTGATGGTGCATTGGGACCACCTGAGCGGGCGCGTGGCCTCGAGCTTGGGGAGCGTTGCGTTCACCTTGCAAGCGAACTGTTTGAAGATGCGCTGAGAGGCTGGGGCCTGAGCACCGCCCAAGATGCAGGCGACCGCACGCGGCTCCTGGATGCCCCCAGCCCCCTCGTCCTGGTGGTGGTCGTCGTTCCTTCTCGGTGGCGGCAACGGGGGAAGACCAGCATTGCCCTGGGGGCGATCCTCACGAGGCGGATCCCTCCAGGCGCCCTCGCGAGGTTGGTCCTGCCAGCGGTCCTCACGAGGCCGGTCACGCCACTCCTGGTGCGGGCCATGGTCATCCCAGCGTCCGCCTCCGCGTCCTCCTCCGCGGTCGTAGCCCCGGTCGTTGCGCTCGGGCGTCGACCGAAGCGTCCTTCCCGAATGGCTCTGAGCTCTTGACAGTCGCTGGTGTTGTGGGTGTTCAGGTTGTGGAAGGCGCAGAACGGACGGCCGCTCTTGGATGACTCGGGCTGATCTCTGCCTCGCTTGGTGTCGGGCTCCGCTGCGAGCACTACTGCCTCTTTGTGCTTCACATCCTTGGCCTTGGCCTTCTTCTCCTCCACTCCTGCTGCTGGCAGCTCAAGGAGAGAGAGGCGCCCCTCCTCAGCTCTCGTGCACTTGGTCGCCAGGTTGAACAACTCCTGAGATGTGCAAAGCTCCTCGTGGATAGCCAGTTCTTCCTTCATCTTGACGTCACGGACGCCGTCTGAGAACGTGAAGATGATGGCTTCGTCCGTGACCTTGGGGATCTTGAGGCGGGTGTTGTTGAAGCGCTGGATGTACTTCTAGAGGGTCTCTCCTGGCTGTTGCTTGATGCGGCATAGATCGCCCGCAGCCGGTGGGCGGTCGCGAGTGCCCTGGAAGTTGGCGATGAAGCGGTCACGCATCTCGTCCCAGGAGGAGATCGAGTTGTGCTGCAGGTTCAGGAGCCAGGAGCGGGCCCCATCCTTGAGAGCCATGGGAAACCAGTTAGCCATGACTTTTTCGTTGCCGTTGGCCGCTTCGATGCTCAACTCATAGAGCTGCAGGAACTCCACAGGGTCGGTGGTACTGTCGTATCGAGGAGGTAGATCTGGCTTGAACTTTCCTGGCCAGGCGACGCTACGCAGTTCGAGGGTGAAGGCACGGCAGCCAGCCGTGGTAGCCGGAGCCCGCTTCTGAGGTGGAGCTTGGTCTTGAAGAGGTCCGTGCTGCGCCACTGCAGGTGTCACGCGTTCTTGACGAGGTAGCGCAGGGAGCGCCGGTGTAGCTTCTCGCGGCCGAGGGATTTCTTGGCAGCTTCTTTCTTCACGCGCGGGCGCCAGGCGCGGTGGATCACGCCACGGAGGCGCGCACCTTGGCGCCAAGGCACCGTCTTGGGGTCGAGGCGGTGGAGGCACGCCATGAGCCCCGTCGCCCGCGGCTAGTTGAGGGGGAGGAAGAGAGTGGGACGGCACCGGAGAGCCCCCTGCAGCACGGACGAGCTCGGCGACACGGTCGAGCCACTCCTCATCGAGGTCGTCGACGGGGCGGTAACGCAGGAGCTCGTTCGCTGCGATGAGCGCGGCCCGTGCATCCAAGGGAGTGCGGTGTGTGTGGGACGAAGAACCAGCAGGGGTGAGTGATGGAGTAGCGGTGCGGCCGTCCTGCCACACCGAAGGATGCTGCGAGGACGCCTGCTGCTCGTTCCCCACCGGGCCGTTGTAGCGTTGGCGGCGGGGGATGGAAAACGACGAGGCAGCCCGCCGACAGGAGCCGTCTGAGCGACGCGGGCGGCGAGGGCAGCCCGTCGCTCAGCTCGAGCACGGCGAGCGTCCTACATGGAGACGACGGAGCGGCGGAGCGATGGAAAGGAAGCTACGGCGTACCCCTACCTGGCGCGCCAAATGTCGGACGTGGGGCTCCGGCTAACCCTTAAGGTTCGAACACTGGGGTGCGCACGAAGTCTTTCCCTCCTACCGGTCTACGCTCTACCTCGCTAAGATCTTGCAAACGAACTCAACGAGCTCGCAACATAGAAAGACACAGGGTTTATACTGGTTCGGGCCACCGTTGTGGTGTAATACCCTACTCCAGTGTGGTGGTGGATTGCCTCTTGGGCTCATGATGAACAGTACAAGGGGAAGAACATCCCCCTGAGGTTGAGGTGTTCTTGTGCTCTCGGACTTGTGTGTCTCTCTGGGTTTGATGAGGTCTCTTGAGGTCTCTTCTGGTCTCTCCCGGTCTCTCCAGCCCTCTTCCCTACTATGGTGGCTAGTCCTATTTATAGAGGCCCTGGTCCTCTTCCCAAATATTGAGCGGGAAGGGAGCCAACAATGGCGGGCTAATTCGAAGGGGGACAGCTAGTACAAGCTATCCTGACAAAAGCGGTCTTCGCCTGCACAAAGCTCTGGTGGTGACGCCGTCTTGGGCTCCATGATGACCTCCATCTTGCAGTCCACGGTTTTGGTCTTGTTGCACTGAAATGGCAACCTTTGCCTGAGGCCTCGGTACTCCGCGGCTGCGCTTGCCTCCTTTGCACCAAAGAGGAAACAAGGACGCTGCGCGCACTGGCGCCCGCCTGGTGTCGATCGTCATGGCTCACGTCACGAGAGCCTCGTGAGGTTTGCCCCGCCTTGATATCTCCACTCCTCGCAAGCCTGCCTGACCAGGCCTCTCCAGAGGAGGTCTTGCATCTCCGCCTCGCGAGGCTTGGCCCCTCGCAAGGGTCTTGGGTGCCTTGTTGGTGAAGATGGACCGTACGGCCTGCTGGCTGAGCCACGCCATGGGTCGCAGGCAGGCAAGTCTGGGGACCCCCGTTCCCAGAACGCCGACAAGGTCTTACTTGGCACAAACACTAATTAGAACACAAAAAACACATCTAACCAAAGGCTAGATGAATTATTTATTGCAAAACAGAAGCAAAAAACAAAGAACAAAATAAAATTGGGTTGCCTCCCAACAAGTGCTATTGTTTAACGCCCTTAGCTAGGCATAAACACAAATAGATCTAGGTATTGTCATCTTTGGTATGCAATCCATAAGTAGCTCTCATAATAGATTCATAAGGCAAATTAATTTTATTTCTAGGGAAGTGTTCCATGCCCTTCCTTAACGGAAATTGAAATCTAATGTTTCCTTCTTTCATATCAATAATCGCACCAAATCGTTCTAAGGAAAGGTCTACCAAGAATAATAGGACATGTAGGATTGCAATCTATATCAGGAACAATGAAATCTACGGGCACATAATTCCTATTTGCAACAAAAAGAACATCATTAATTATTCCCATAGGTTTCTTAATAGTGGAATCTACAAGGTGCAAATTTAAAGAACAATCATCAAATTTGCGGAAACCTAACACATCACATAAAGTTTTTGGAATCGTAGAAACGCTAGCACCCAAATCACACAAAGCATGGCACTCATAATCTTTAATCTTAATTTTAATAGTAGGTTCCCACTCATCATAAAGTTTTCTAGGGATAGAAACCTCCAATTCAAGCTTTTCTTCAAAAGATTGCATCATAGCATCAACGATATGTTTAGTAAAAGATTTGTTTTGATTATAAGCATGAGGAGAATTCAACATGGATTGCAACAAGGAAATACAATCTATCAAAGAACAATTATCATAATTAAAATCCTTGAAATCCAAAAGAGTGGGTTCATTGCTGCTTAAAGTTTTGACCTCTCCAATCCCACTTTAACAATTTTTGCATCAAGATCTAAAAACTCCGAACCATTAGGATGCCTTTTAACTAAAGTTGACTCATCTCCAGTCCCATCTTTATCAAGATTTATATTGGAAAACAAAGATTCAATAGGAGTCACATCAATCACTTTGAGATCTTCATCATTATTCAAAGACTCCGGTTTAGCGGCCATCTTGTTTACTAAGGTAGATTATTTATCGGAAATTTGGCCTACTAAATTTTCAAGAAGAGCAAACTAAGATTTCAAACAATAAAATTCCTTAGACATATCATCGAGCTCTTTATTCATATACTCCATAAAAGTTTTCTGCTCCTTAAGCTCATTCCTAACGAAACTATTATGCTCAAATTGTAAAGACATGAAGCTCCTAACATTATTTTCAATTTCTTCTAACCTCCTATGGTAAGGATCAACATTCTTTGGTTGAGCCATAATGACAGCCAATACACCAACACATGGCCAAGCAAAACACAACTGAAAAGACGAACGGGAGAAGGGTGAAGAAAAGGGAAAATCTTTTTGAAAATCATTTTAGAAGTAGGGGAGAGGAAAACGAGAGGCAAATGGCGAATAATGTAATGCAAGAGATGAGAGTTTTATGATGGGTACTTGGTATGTCTTGACCTGGCGTAGATGTCCCCGGCAACGGCGTCGTTGGTTTTTTCCCTGCTACTTCTTCAGCTTGCGTTGGTTTTCCCTTGAAGAGGAAAGGGTGATGCATCAAAGTAGAGATAAGTATTTCCCTCAGTTAGAGAACCAAGGTATCGATCCAGTAGAAGACAATGCACGAATCACTAATATCTACACAAACAATCAAACAACTTGCACCCAACGCGATAAAGGGGTTGTCAATCCCTTAAAGGTCATTTGCAAAAGTGAGATCTAATAAAGATAGATAAAACTAAAAAAACATAAAGTAAATATTTTTGGGTTTTTTGGTTTATAGATCGGAAAGTAAAAGATTGCAAAATAGTAGATCGGAAACTAATACTATGGAAAATAAAAGATCGGAAACTTATATAATGGAAAATAGACCCGGGGCCATAGGTTTCACTAGAGGCTTCTCTCAAGATAGCAAATAATATGGTGGGTGAACAAATTACTATCGAGCAATTGATAGAAAAGTGCAAAGTTATGATGACTCTAAGGCAATGATTATGAAATATAGGCATCACGTCCGTGTCAAGTAGACCAGAACGATTCTGTATCTACTACTATTACTCCACACATCGACCGACTCCTGCCTGCATCTAGAGTATTAAGTTCATGAAGAATAGAGTAATGCATTAAGTAAGATGACATGATGTAGAGGAATAAACTCAAGCAATGTGATGTAAACCCCATCTTTTTATCCTCGATGGCAAAAATACAATACGTGCCTTGCTACCCCTACTGTCACTGGGAAATGACACCGCAAGATTGAACCCAAAGCTAAGCACTTCTCCCATTACAAGAAAAACCAATCTAGTTGGCAAAACTAAACCGATAGTTCAAAGAGAATTACAAAGATATCAAATCATGCGTATAAGAATTCAGAGAAGATTCAAATAATATTCATAGATAAGTTGATCATAAATCCACAATTCATGGATCTCGACAAACACACCGCAAAAGAAGATTGCATAGGATAGATCTCCAAGAACATCGAGGAGAACATGGTATTGAGAATCAAAGAGAGAGAAGAAGCCATCACTATTGGAATCAGAAGATTCGCCATCGGCCACTTCTTTGTCGTGTGCTAGCTGACGACAAAGGATGGCTTTGTCGTTAGCTTCCAAAAACCAGATGGCAAAGATATGGCTGATGGCAAAGAACATATTTGCCATCAGCCACCACTTTGTCGTCTGCTAGCAGACGGCAAAGAGCAAGCAGCGGATTGCGAGGGGGCAGACGACAAAGCTTCAATTTAACTAACGGTCGCGCCCCCGCCGTCGCCCTCTCTCTCTCTTTCTCTTCCTCGTTCCTCCCGACAACCACCGCCGCCCCAACCCCCCGGCGCCGCCCTGTCGCCCCACCGCCCTGCCGCCCCATCAGCCCACCCCCCGGCCCACCCCCTCTTTTCTCTCCCCTCACCTCACCTACGCGCCGCCCCGGCCATCCCCGCCGCTACCCGTTCCCGATGACACCCATCCCCGTCCCCGGTGCCAGGCTCACCGCCGGCCCCTGCGCTCGCCCCGCCCCTGGAGCCAGGCCGCGAAGCCCGCCGCGCCCCGCCTCAATCATCGGAGCCAGGCCCCAGCGGCCCTGCGGCGGCCCCTGCACCCACCCCACCGCCGGAGCCAGGCCACGCCACCGCCACCCTTCCCGTGGTCGTCCTCCCTACGGCTATCCTCCACCCTCCCTGCGACCATCCTCCATCGGCCCTCCTCCACCACCGCCGGAGCTAAGGTGAGATTTTTTTATTTTTTTACTGTTCTTTGTTGTTTAGGTTTAGGTTATTGATAGGTTAATTAGGTTAGTGCTAGGCTTGGGTTTAGATAATTAGAAGAAGAAGAAAGTTGAAAAAAGAAGAAGTAGAAGAAGAGGGAAAAGGAAAAAAAGGAAGAAGAAGAAGAAAGTTGAAAAAAAGAACAATAAGTAGAAGAAGAGGAAAAAGGAGAAGAAGAAGAAGAAGAAGAAGAAGAAGAAGAAGAAGAAGAAGAATAAGAAGAAGAAGAAGAAGAAGAAGAAGAAGAAGAAGAAGAAGAAGAAGAAGAAGAAGAAGAAGAAGAAGAAGAAGAAAGTTGAAAAAAAGAGCAATAAGTAGAAGAAGAGGAAAAAGGAGAAGAAGAAGAAGAAGAAGAAGAAGACGAAGAAGAAGATGATGATGAAGAAGAAGAAGAAAGAAGAAGAAGAAGAAGAAGAAGAAGAAGAAGAAGAAGAAGAAGAAGAAGAAGAAGAAGAAGAAAGTTGAAAAAAAGAGCAATAAGTAGAAGAAGAGGAAAAAGGAGAAGAAGAAGAAGAAGAAGAAGAAGACGAAGAAGAAGATGATGATGAAGAAGAAGAAGAAAGTTGAAAAAAAGAACAATAAGTAGAAGAAGAGGAAAAAGGAGAAGAAGAAGAAGAAGAAGAAGAAGAAGAAAGTTGAAAAAAAGAGCAATAAGTAGAAGAAGAGGAAAAAGGAGAAGAAGAAGAAGAAGAAGAAGACGAAGAAGAAGAAGATGATGATGATGAAGAAGAAGAAGAAGAAGAAAGTTGAAAAAAAGAACAATAAGTAGAAGAAGAGGAAAAAGGAGAAGAAGAAGAAGAAGAAGAAGAAGAAGGAGGAGAAGGAGGAGAAGAAGGAGAAGAAGAAGAAGAAGAAGAAGAAGAAGAAGAAGAATAATAATAATAATAATAATAATAATAATAATAATAATAATAATAATAATAATAATAATAATAATAATAAGAAGAAGAAGAAGAAGAAGAAGAAGAAGAAGAAAGAAGAAAGAATAAAGAAGAAGATGTAAAAAGAAGAAGACGAAGATGTAAAAAGAAGAAGAAGAAGAAGAAGAAGAAGAAAGAAGAAAGAAGAAGATGTAAAAAAAGAAGTAGAAGAAAAACAGTAGGAAAAATAGAAAAAGCGGGTCGCCGAGGGGTCGATGGTCGAGGGTCACCGAGGGGTCGAGGGGTCGAGGATCGATTGGAAAAGGAGTCGAGGGTCGAGGGGTCGGGCATCGAGGGGTCGAGGGGTCGATGGTCCAGGGGTCGAGGATCAAGGGTCGCCGAGGGGTCGAGGATTTGCGATCCCGACCCCGACCCCCTGACCCCGACACAGCACCCGACACCCCGACCCCGACACGACACCCGACACCCCGAAGCCCTGACCCTGACACAGCACCCCGACACGACACCCGACACCCCGACACGACACCCCGACACCCCGACCCCGACACGACACCCCGACCCCCAACACCTCTTCGGCCTCCTGTTGACCGAAAAGGTGCTCTCGGGCCTTCCAGAGGCCATCGGGGTCATATATTTGTGAATTATGAGTTGGGTCATATATTTTTTATTTTGTTCTAAAAACATCATATTTGTGTTGATCTGGTGGTTTTAAATGTGCAGTTGTTTCGTCGCTGCGAGGATCTGGTGTTCGACGACATCCCCGTGCGTTCGACGAGCTCTGCCCCTGCGTTCATGGGTGAGCACAAATGACATCTCCTCCTCCTCCCTTCATTTGCTCTGTTCTTGTCTTCGTGCCAATGAAACTTGCTAGCTATAAGTGTCTTCAATCATCAGTATGCGTGACCACTATGTGTCTCCCGTTCGAAAGGGTTACATCTATAAATATGCATGCATTTGCATATTTATAACTATGATTCTTTCGAATTGTCCAACGTTATCCATGGACAGCCCGAGTATGTGTAGATTGGGTTTGTAGTCCCATATGCTCTACTCCGAATCCAATGCAGAATTTCATCAGTGCCTCCCTGTTGTTCTCCGAGTACACATTCTCTCTGCTTATTGCCGAGACATGTATCAGGAGAACAGCGGGGAGGTGCTGCCGAAATTTTGCATCGGATCCGGAGCAGAGCATGGGAAAACGAACCCAGTCTATACATACACGGGTGGGATTAGGACCTATCTTTACCTATTAGCGTCTAGGTTGCATGGATGTAATAAAACTACAAACTCCATTAACTGATGGATATGGTTTGCTGAATTATGTATATATTTCTTGTGTGTCCAGTAGCTAGGCAATATGAGTGATCGTATGTGGATGTACACTGGTCACACTAGTCAGGAAGTAATGACCGATGAATGGTTAACGAAAATCATGGGTTTTGTGAGAGCCGCATTTGCAAATGGCCAGAGAAAAAGTTGGTCCCCTGTGTATGGTGCGAAAACTATCATAGGAGGAACGAGCTTGAAATGAGTAAACACCTATAGAAGTTTGGTTTTACACCTGGTTATACAGTCTGGACATTTCATGGTGAGTCTGCCCAACGTGCCAGAGCCGAGGTGGTTCATCATCGCACCGACGAGCATGGTACCGGGATGGCAGACATAGTGCAAAACTTTGATGATGCTTAGGACTCGGATGATGAGATGGAGGAATATGCAAAGGCCTTCAATGAAATGTTGGAGTCTTCAAAACATCCTCTCCACGAGCACACTGAGCTTTGTCATCTGGATGCCATCTCATAAATAATGGCTCTAAAGGCTCAATTCAACTTGGGCAGAGAATGCTATGACACGATGATGACAGTATTTGGACATTTTCTACCCAAAGGCCATGTACTACCTGCAAACATGTACCAGCCAGACAAAATCCTCCGTGCCCTTAAGATGTCCTATGAGAAGATACATGTCTGTGAGAAAGGATGTGTCTTATTTAGGCTTCAGTATGCGGACTTGAACAATTTTCCCATTTGCAAGTCATCCAGGTATGTTGTGGTAGACAACGGTACGGGTGAGAAGACGTTGACCAAAATCCCCATTAATGTTCTTTGGTATATGCCAATCGTACCAAGACTTCAATGTCTTTTCATGGTCGAAGAGACGGCCAGACATATCACATGGCACAAAACAGGCAAAAGAACCCAACTAGATGCAGATGGGAATCTCATGATGGTGCACACATCGGATGGTGAAGCGTGGAAGCGCTTCGATGCATTACATGCGGAAAAAGCGGCAGATCCAAGGCATCCGCGAGTCGCCATCAGCATGGATGGGTTCAATGTGTTTAGTCTAACGGCAACCCAATACAGTTGTTGGCCCGTATTTGCCATTCCACTCAATCTCCTCACCTGGCAAATTATGCAAAGAAAGAACATTTTCCTGACGTTGATAATTCCAGAGCCCAACTATCTGGGGAAGAATATGAATGTGTACATGCAGCCGCTTAAGGACAAATTGCATGAAGCTTGGGATAATGGGTTCAAGACATACGACGCCTTTAGCAAACAGAACTTCATAATGCATGTCTGGTACATGTACTCGACGCATGACTTGCCGGCGTATGCGCTATTCATTGGTTGTTGTGTACATGGAAGGTTCCCGTGCCCCACATGCAAGGCAGCTCTTGAGTTTCGTTGGCTTCAGGCCAGTCGCAAGTTTTCTTGCTTCGACTTGCATAGACAGTTCCTGGATCCTCGCCATAAGTTTAAGAAAGACAAGAAGAACTTCATAAAAGGTAGAGTTGTCAAAAACTCTGCACCACCCGCGTTGATAGGCCAAGAGACCCTAGATCAGTTAAACGCTCTTGAGCCAGATCCAAAGCGTCTAGGGTATTTCAAGAGGTATAATTCGAAACACGCCTGGACTCACAAGACATGCTTGTGGGATATGTGTTACTTCAAAAGCCTCCTTTGCCCACACAACATCGACATGATGCACACTAAAAATAATATCACCGAGGCACTTTTTGGTACATTGTTCGGCATAGAGGGGAAGTCAAAGGATAATACTAAGGCTAGAGTTGATCAGGAGGCGCTATGTGATAGACCGTTACAAAACATGCAAGAACCGAAAGGAAAGCAGAAATGGACAAAGCCAAAGGCATGGTTCAATCTTGGAAGGCCAGCTATGAGGGAAATTATCTTGTGGGTGAAAATGCAATTGTTGTTCCCCGATGGGTATGCAGCAAATCTAAAGAGGGGAGAGAATCTTGAAAAATTGAAAATATTTGGTCTCAAGAGTCATGATTGGCGCATATGGATTGAGTGGGTAATGCCGGTGATGTTGCGTGGCTTCATCCCTAACGATGAATGGCTAGTACTGGTAGAGCTGAGCTATTTCTTCTGTGTTCTTTGTGCGAAAGAACTATCACCTGGCCTGCTAGAAGAAATGGAAGAGTTGGCACCGGAGTTGATCTGCAAGTTAGAGAAGATCTTTCCGCCGGCTTCTTTAATCCAATGCAGCACTTGATTTTGCATATCCCGACCGAGGCAAGATTGGGAGGCCCGTGCAAAATCGTTGGTGCTACGCAACTGAGATGATGCAGAAGATGCTTCGAGAAAAATGTAAAAATATACATAGAATTGAAGAATCGATGGCCAAGGCATTCGTTACTGAGGAGGCGGCAAACTTCGTGACAGCACACTATGAAGCCAAAAATCGGTACAATGCTGGTGACCCTAAAAAGGGTGGATCCAACCTCAACCTATTCAAAGGGAATCTCGCACCAGCCGGTTCTTCTAATTCCTTATTGTTGGATGTCGAAGAATAGCGGACCATTTCATTGTATATCTTCAACAACCTAACAGAACTGCGGCCGTACATCGAGTAAGTTCTCGGTACATTGTTTCGCAACTTCTAATTTCTTTGAACTGCTCTTATTCCCGGATATTTGATACAGTCGATACATCGCCAAATTCTCGTATGGAGCGGTGATCCAAAAGGATTCCGTCAAAGAGTATGAGTCTCTGGCAAAGGATGGAGGCGGCTATCCCAGTTTGATCTCTTGGTTCAAACAAATGGTAAGTTCCATTAGACCATTTCTTTTCTTCGTCTAATTTGCGACTAATGGAACAATCATTTCGTATTAAACTTGTAGGCTAATTCTGAGTTTATGGACGCCGAATTGAGACAAGTCGCTAATGGTTTTGACTTTAAGGTCCGTTCATTTGACAATACGTCATCAACGGGTATTGCTTTCATACCTATGGCAACGAGCTATCTATGGCCGACTGAAAGTCTACAAATTGTTGTGTCTCTGCTATCGGCGAAGGAGAGATACCGAGTATTATGGAAGAGTTGAAGCAATTTATGAACTTCAATTCTATGGTGCAAACCCACCAAATGTCATAGTCTTCAAATGTTATTGGTTCCAATCGAAGGAGACTAGAAGGACTCATGAACATATAGGGATAGTCGAAATGAAACAAAGCACCCATTTGGATGTTCCCGATGTCTATATTACGGCTCAACAGGCAACCCAAGTTTTCTATCTACTGTGGGCCTGTCAAAGTGATCTAAATCTCGATGGTTGGGATGCTATTTATGAAGTGGCGCCACGTGTTAGACCACCTCCCCCCAATGAAGAGGATTATGAACCTCACATTAACCCAGACACATATGAAGGAGAATTCTTCAAAGAAACACGTCTTTCCAAAAAAAGTTTCAAGAGCTGCTCTACTTCACCCCACAACATTGAAGTAGACAGCGACAATGAATCCGGCTTCACCCTTGAGCCGGAACAAGAAGAGGTTACTGATGCAGATGACCTGCCAATGCTTGACCGATTATGTAAAGGAGGCCTTCCACATGTTGATGCATTTATTGATGATGATGATGATGATGAGCACGTTATTACTGATGGTGATGATGATGATGCATTTATTGATCCCAGAGCATATATAGACGATGAAGAGTAATATTAGTAATGTCAGGTATTCAATTATTATTATGTACATATATATATATATATATTAATTAGTTCGTGTTATTAGGTATTCAATTTTTATTATGTTCATGATGATGATACATTTAAATTACATACATATTATTCATGTCAGGTATTCAATTTTTTATGTTGTACTAATTTCGTTTACTCTTTGTCATTGCAGGTGTTGACAGATGGTGGGCGTGGGTCGAGAGTGCTCCGAGCCACCTTCCTCGGTGCCTGCTAGGAGGGGTGCTTCCATTCCACCCCGGCACCTCCGGAGAGCGCTGCTAGACAGTATGCAGACACCACCGGCGGGCGCTTCTTCTTCGGCCGAAAGAGGTTGGGGGAGGACGAAGAGGGGTGCTAGAGGTGGACGTGGCGGCGGGAGAGGTAGGAAGGCTACTACGCCTTCCTCGCCGCCACCCCCAGCTGATTCACCTGACCATAGGACTGCTCCATCTGAGGTGGACCCATGTGACGTGGACCCGTCTCGGACTCCGGTCCACAAGCCTCGGGCCGACGAGCCTCGGGTTGCCGAGCCTTTGCCCCACGAGACTCCGGTCCCAGAGTCTTTGTCCCACGAGACTCCGGAGGCTAGTGGCTATGCTGATGGTGGTGAGGACAACTTTTCTGATGATAGCTATAGCGAGGGCGGGCTGGTTGAGGAAGGTAAGGTCTACCAATGTGGTGGTAAAAAGCTCCCGCCCATGTCGACGACCCACGAGCAGAGGTAGTTGATTGCACCTAATGGGGAGAAGTAAGTGCATTTACTATTTTTTAACCTTTTGCTTTCATGTTTCTTCAAATTAATATCTAATGTGTTGGACTTGTCATACTGCAGGGGTTGGAAACACGCTCGTGGTGTGTGCAGGCCCAACCAGGTCCTTCGTGTGCTTTGCCGGTACAACTTCTCGAGGTGGGTCACGTTGCCCGGTGAGGGTCAGGTTCCACAGCTAGCACTGAGCTGGGAGTTGTGCTTGGCTGCCCCGGCCCCGCCGGAGGAAAGGGTCGACAGTGTCTTGTGCGAGACGGTGGCCGACTTTGTGATCCGGACGTTTTGGGTAATTTCTCCTATACAAAATTAAAAATCAACAGTACCTAGTGATTGTACTAATCAGTGTTGTCTTGTTTGATTGCAGACCTTGTACAGGTGTCTTGAGGAACAAGAGGAGGCCATGGCTATGGTTGTCTAAGCCGAGTGCAAGGGCCTACTTCAGAACTTACGGCACGAGGCTCGGGTGCAGGCTGTTCGAGACTACTACGCCTCAGCTGGTATTAAGAGGTCCAAGACGAAGTGTCGCGGAAAGTTTCTGAGTAAGGAGAAGTACATGAAGGTAATTACCTATTCTTAAGGCCTTGCACTTAGTTTACTTGATTTGATTCGTAGGTGTGGCGCTAAAATTTCTCTTGGCTAACTTAGGTGCCCCCGAGATGGTGTGCGGATAGGATGGATGATATGTCCATTTTGCATCATGCTTTCATATCGATATTTATTGCATTATGGTCTATTATTACACATTATGTCACAATACTTATGCCTATTCTCTCTTATTTTACAAGGTTTACATAAAGAGGGAGAATGCCGGCAGCTAGGATTCTGGGCTGGAAAAGGAGCAAATATTAGAGACCTATTCTGCACAGCTCCAAAAGTCCTGAAACTTCACGGAAGCTATTTTCAGAATATATAAAAAATACTGAGAGCAAGAAGTTCCAGAGGGGGCCCACACCTTGGCCACGAGGGTGGGGGCGCGCCCTACCCCCCTGGGTGCGCCCCCCTGCCTCGTGGGCCCCTTGGTGGCCCTTTGATGCCCATCTTCTGCTATATGGAGTCTTTCGTTGTGGAAAAAATCATAAGCAAGCTTTCGGGACGAGACTCCGCCGCCACGAGGCGAAACCTTGGTGGAACCAATCTAGGGCTCTGGCGGAGCTGTTCTGCCGAGGAAACTTCCCTCTGGGAGGGGGAAATCATCACCATCGTCATCACCAACGATCCTCTCATCGGGAGGGGGTCAATCTCCATCAACATCTTCACCAGCACCATCTCATCTAAAACCCTAATTCATCTCTTGTATCCAATCTTTGTATCCAAACCACAGATTGGTACATGTGGGTTGCTAGTAGTGTTGATTACTCCTTGTAGTTGATGCTAGTTTGTTTACTTGGTGGAAGATCATATGTTTAGATCCACTATGCATATGAATACCCCTCTGGTTATGAACATGAATATGCTTTGTGAGTAGTTACGTTTGTTCCTGAGGACATGGGAGAAGTCTTGCTATTAGTAGTCATGTGAATTTGGTATTCATTCGATATTTTGATGAGATGTATGTTGTCACCCCTCTAGTGGTGTCATGTGAACGTCGACTACATGACACTTCACCATTTTTTGGGCCTAGAGGGAGGCATTGGGAAGTAATAAGTAGATGATGGGTTGCTAGAGTGATAGAATCTTAAACCCTAGTGTATGCGTTGCTTCGTAAGGGGCTGATTTGGATCCATATGTTTCATGCTATGGTTAGGTTTACCTTAATACTTCTATTGTAGTTGCAGATGCTTGCAATGGGGGTTAATCATAAGTGGGATGCTTGTCCAAGTAAGGACAGCACCCAAGCACCAGTCCACCTACATATCAGATTATCAAAGTACCGAACGGGAATCATATGAACGTGATGAAAACTAGCTTGACGATAATTCCCATGTGTCCTCGGGTCCTTCATATAAGAGTTTTTCCATGCTTGTCCTTTGCTACAAAAAGGATTGGGCCACCTTGCTGCACTTTATTTACTTTTGTTACTTGTTGCTTGTTACAAATTATCTTATCACAAAACTATCTATTACCTATAATTTCAGTGCTTGCAGAGAATACCTTGCTGAAAACCGCTTATCATTTCCTTCTGCTCCTCGTTGGGTTCGACACTCTTACTTATCGAAAGTACTACGATAGATCCCCTATACTTGTGGGTCATCAATGGACTGTTGGGAGGCGTTGGTGGATGAGTGGTGCTCTCCCTAATGGCTAGCTGTCCATAACAAGGCCAAGGATAAGCGTGCCCAAATGCTTGGTGTGCCACACCATCTAGGGAGCTCCAACCTGTTTGAGTACGGGGATAAGTGGGTATGTGGTTTGCTTCATGATTCATGCAATTTCATTCTTCATCTAGCTTGATCCCTTAACTGATATTTTGTTCCTCTTTTTTAGGCGCGACACAATGAGAAGGAGGTGGCAGGGGTGTTCGGCCTCTATGCCATGGCCCATACTGCCCCGTACAAGAAGGCCAAGGCATTCTCTGAGTCTAACCTCGATCATCCAGAGAGCTTCACCAACATCTCCTCCCACCACAAGCTCGTGAAGTATAGATCCGAGGGGAAGGCAAGGAAAGGGGAGGACTTTAACCCGAGCCAGAGTCCTTTTGATCCAGAGTTGGTGATGATATCTGGTGGTGGGAGGTCCCATGGCTCGATAGCCATTGGGGATGGACTGATACGTTGTCCTAGCACTCTCCTGAAGATCAAGAAGCGCCAGACGAGCTCCGACCCTGAGATAAGGCCTCGTCCACGACCAATGGATCTCTCCATCGAGGCTAGGGACCAGGAGCTTCTGGCGGAGGCAAACAGGCAGGCGACGGAGAGGGAGATGGACATGGAGGAGAGGACGGCTAGGTTGTTGGAGGAGGAGAGGAACCGGAACGACGTGTCTCACTGGGCCCTATACGAGCTCCTCGTGGTAATTAAGTTTCTCCTGCATATTAGTCGAATCATGCATGTAATGTTCGTTTAATTACTAACTAATATGACTGACTCATGAAAACCAAATGTGAAGTCCGTGTGCCATACCAACGGTCAGACCCCTCCGTCGATGCCCCAGATTGCTCCAGCGACCACGCTGAGTATCATTTGAATGGTCATTAGTTACTAGTATTCACATTTGAGTTGCATCATGCTAACGAGACATTGCAAATGATCTTTGGTGCAGCATGCCTCCCAACAAGCATCGACCGATCCTTCTCCGTCTGCCACTAGCGCGACCGGTCCTTCACCTCCGTGATGATGGTAAGTTTTCCCAAGTGTTTTTCTTAACAAATGCATACTTAGCTTAAGAAATGACCTATTTAGCTCCAAAATGGCGTCTACTTAGCTTCTTTTCCTCAAAAATGACATAATAACCTTACTTAGCTACAAAATGACCTATTTTACCTAGGATAGCTATAAAATGACATGCACTTAGCATTTTTTCCTCCAAAATGACTTAATATTCTTAGTTAGCTAAAAAATGACATAACTAGCTAGGATAGCTCAATAATGACCTATACTAAGCTTAGCTAGTTCATTTATGACATAATTAGCTTACTTAGGTAAAAAAATGGCATAATAACCTTGGCTTAGCTCCAAACTGTCATATACTTTGCTTATTTTCCTCGAAAATGACATAATATCCTTACTTAGCTCCAAAATGACCAATTTTAACTAGGATAGCTATAAAATGACCTACACTTACCATTTTTCCTCGAAAATGACTTAATATGCTTAGTTAGCTCAAAAATGGCATAACTACCTAGGTTAGCTCAATAATGACCTATACTTAGCTTATTTAGTTCATTTATGACATACTTAGCATAGTTAGTTCAAATGGCATTAATAATCTTGGTTACCTCCAAAATGACATATACTTAGCTTATTTTCCTCGAAAATGACATAATAACCTTACTTAGCTCCAAAATGACCTATTTACCTAGGTTAGCTCTAAAATGACCTACACTTAGCATTTTTTTCCTCCAAATGACTTGATATGCTTAGTTAGCTAAAAATGGCATAATTACCTAGGTTATCTTAGTTAGAAGAAGAAGAAGATAAAGAAGAGGAGAAAAAGAAAGATAAGAAAAAAATTCTTCTTCTTTTTCTTCTTCTTCTAGTATTCTTCTTGTAGTATTCTTCTTCTTCTTCTAACTTTCTTCTTTCCCAATTTGCATATTTGCTTTAGCTCACGGAAGCTTGCGTTGATGGAGTCTACTCTTCTCCTTGTCCTTCCTTTTTGTTTTGATTTTGTAGGATGAACAATGTGAAACTTGCTACCTATATATGTATGGATGGATGAAACCATTGTATGCTTGTTGTTGGATATGCATGTAGGCTTAATTGTTGGATATGTTGGCTATATATATGTTGGATATGGACTTTTCATTTGGTATGTATATGTGTTGGATGATCATATCCATATGGCAGGGATATGTATGCTTGTTGAAAGTATTTTAAAATGAATATATATATATGTGAAATTTATTGAATTTAAGAAAAAACATAATTAATAGGGGCAATACAGGCACTTTGTCGTCTGCCAGCAGACGGCAAAGAAGTTTGTCGTCCGCTAGCAGACGGCAAAGCTGCCACGTGGCAGCTACTTGTGCAATGATAACCCACAAGTATAGGGGATCGTTTGTAGCCTTTTTCGATAAATAAGAGTGTCGAACCCAACGAGGAGCTAAAGGTAGAACAAATATTCCCTCAAGTTCTATCGACCACCGATATAACTCTACGCACACTTGACGTTCGCTTTACTGAAACAAGTATGAAAAACATTTGTAGGTGTGATTCTAGAACTACTTTGCAAGAATAAAACTAGAAGTACTTTTCAAGATAATAAAATTTAGGTATTTAGTAAAAGGGTTTTTTGTCAACAAGAAATTTATTTGTCCCTAGGCAATCGATAACAAGTACCAGTAATCATTCTTGCAACTTTATAGGAGGGGGGTAATGAGCTAACATACTTTCTCTACTTGGATAATCTGCACTTATGATTGGAACTCTAGCAAGCATCCGCAACTATTAAAGATCATTAAGGTCGTGAAACCCAACCATAGCATTAAGTATCAAGTCCTCTTTATTCCCATACGTCATACCCCACCTACTCGGGTTTAAGTTTCTGTCACTCTCGCAACCCACCGTAAGCGAACCATGAACATATTGAAACACCCTACAGCGGGGGCCCCTCACGTTTGCGCAAGAATGGAGGGCACCATAGGAAAGCACCATAAATAAAATATACAATCATACCAACCAAGATCACCATTAACCCACAGTAGGGGGAGAGGTGTTACACCACTGCATAGAGGGGGGAAAGTTGGTTTTGATGGTAGCAAGATTGTTGATGTAGATTGCTGTCACGATTGTTGCCCCGGTGGCACTCTGGCGCCACCGGAAGCAAGGGGGAGAGAGCCCCCCTACTTCTTCTTCATCCTTAGCCTCCCCCCTAGATGGGGAGGAGAGTTCCCCCTCTGGCCCTTGGTCTCCATGGCAGCGGAGGGGTGGGAGCCCCTCCGAGATTGGATCTCCCTCTCTGTTCTCTTCTGTTTCGTGCTCCATAGATTTGGACGAAAACCGTTTCTTATATTCCCGGAGATCCGTAACTCTGATTATGCTGAGATTTTAACATGATTTTTTTTCGGGTATAAGCTTCCTTGCGCTCGAAGTAGAGATCCAACCGATGTACAAGGTGAGCACAACCCACCACGGCACGCCTGGCTCCTCTGGCGCGCCCTGGTGGGTTGTGCCCACCACGGGCCTCCGTTTGCGGTGATTCCAACTCCCAAAATTCACATATATTCCCAAATAATTCTCCATGAAATTGTATTGCATTTTGACTTCATTTGATATGGATACTCTACGATACAAAAAACATGCAGAAAACAGGAACTGGCACTTGGCACTGGATCAATAGGTTAGTCCAATAAATCATATAAAAAGTTGCCAAAAGTATGTAAAACTTGTATAATATTGGCATGAAATAATAAAAAATTATAGATATGACGGAGACGTATCAGCATCCCCAAGCTTTAATTCCTGCTCGTCCTCGAGTAGGTAAATGATAAAAAACATAATTTTTGATGTGGAATGCTAACTAGCATAAACTTGATCATATATCTAATCATGGCATGAATATTAAGACATAAGTGATTCAAAGCAATAGTCTATAATTCGACATAAAGACATCAATACTCGGGCATCCCAACAATTAATCATGTATTTCAAAATATCAATGCTAAAGAAAGCTATCCCTATAAAATCATATAGTATTGTCATGCTCTGTCTTCTTATCACAAAGTATTTATCATGCACAAACACGATGACAAGCCGAGCAATTGGTTCATACTTTTTAACGCGCTTCATCTTTTTCAACCCTCACGCAATACATGAGTGCAAGCCATGGATATAGCACTATGGTTGGAATAGAGTATGATGATAGGGGTAAATATAAAGAAGAAGAAAAAGTAAGAAAGTCTCACATCGACGTGGCTAACGAACGGGCTATGGAGATGCCCATCAATCGATATCAATGCGAGGAGCAGGGATTGCCATGCAACGAATGCACTAAGAGCTATAAGTGTATGAAAGCTCAATATGAAAACTAAGTGGGTATGCATATAATCCTATAATGAAAAATTCCCACTAGTTTATGAAAGTGACAACAAAGGAGACTCTCCATATGAAAAACATGGTGCTACTTTGAAGCACAAGTGTGGTAATGGATACTAACAATGCCCCTTCTCTCTTTATTTATTTATTCTTTCTTTTTTTTCCTTTTTTTCCTTTTTTTCTTTTTTTATTTTTCTTTTTTCTCTCATTGTCCGGAGTCTCATCCCGACTTGTGGGGGAATCATAGTCTCCATCATCCTTTCCTCACTGGGGCACTGCTCTAAAATGAATAATGATGATCATCACACTTCTATTTACTTATAACTCAAAAGAAAATAAAAATTACAACTCGATACATATGACAAAGTATGACTCTATATGAATGCCTCTGGCATGTACCAGGATGTGCAATGATCTAGCATAACATGTATGAAAAATGATGAACGGTGGCTAAGCCACAACTACTATGCCAGCTATATGATCATGCAAAGCAATATGACAATGAATGCTCAAGTCATCAAACGGAAGCGGTGGAAGTTGCATGGCAATATATCTCGGAATGGCCTTGGAAAGGCCATAATAGGTAGGTATGGTGGCTGTTTTGAGGAAGATACAATAAGGCTTATGTGTGATAGAGCGCATCATATCACGGGGTTTGGATGCACCTGCGAAGTTTGCACCATGTATCGATGTGAGAAAGGGCAATGCATGGTACCCTAGAGGCTAGCAAATTGCGGAAAGGTAAGAGTGTGTATAATCCATGGACTCACATTAGTCATAAAGAACTCATATACTTATTGCAAAATTTTATTAACCCTCGAAGCAAAGTACTACTACGCATGCCCCTAGGGGGATAGATTGGTAGGAAAAGAGCATCGCTCGTCCCCGACCGCCACTCATAAGGAAGACAATCAATAATAAATCATGCTCCAACATCATAGCATAAAAAGAAACTATACGTGCATGCTTCGGGAATCACAAACCTTAACACCAATATTCTTACTAACCACAATCGTTTACTAGTACCTCCCACATATTCCATCTCTATATCGCAAAACTATTGCAAGGAATCAAACATATCATATTCAGTGATCCATAAGTTTTATGTAGGATTTTATGACTAACCATGCAATTGACCAATTCCTTTTGACTCTCTAAATAGATCTAAGTGAAGCATGAGAGTTCAGTTCTTTCTACAAAAGACCATGCTCTAACAAATATAAGTGAAGCAAAAGAGCATTCTCCAAATAACGGTTTTCTATGTGAAGAGAAACATGCAATCCAAACTTCAAATGATATAAGTGAAGCACATGAAGCATTCTATAAAGCCACACTCAAAAGATATAAGTGAAGTGCAATGAGCTTTCTATAAATCAACCATGGACTATCTCATACCAGCATGGTGCATAAAAGAAAAATGAAAAATAAAAGCAAAAGCGAACGACGCTCCAAGATTTGCACATGTCACGCGAACGAAACGAAACCGAAAACATACCGATACTTGTTGAAGAAAGATGGGATGCCTTCCGGGGCATCCCCAAGTGTTGGGGATATTACTACTGGACGTAAACCGGCCAGGAGTAGCCGGGTTAACTCTATGGAGATTAGAAGCCCATGAAGACATGAGGATGGTGGCGCTTTACGAGGGCCCAAGGCCCAAAGGCGGGTTAAGGCCTGTAGATGTAAACCAACTTTCTTATGTAACTTGCATTGTAAGATAGGAAGGATAGAGACCGAGTTGGACACGTTAATGATCTGGCCTCGGGACTCTGTAAACCGATGGGCGTTAACCTGTGTATATAAAGGGACGACCCGGCAGCGGTTTAGGGAGGACACAACACACAACAACTCAAGAGCCAAGCAAAGCGGATTCGCTCCCTGGTCATCGAAACCCCTGCAATTCCATCACAACTAGATGTAGGCTTTTACCTTCATCGAAGGGGCCGAACTAGTATAAAACTCTTGTGTCCCTTGTACGGTTTAACCCCTTTAAGCTAACCCGTAGCGATGGCTCCACGACTAAGTCCTTTCACGAGGACATCTGTCGTGACAAAAACCCGACAGTTGGCGCCCACTGTGGGGCTATCGCATGATGGTTTCGAGTTCTTGAAGGGCATCTTCGAAGGACTCAAGGGATACGCTATGGGCCGAATGACTAAGAGTCGTCGCGGCAAGCTCTACATCGACGACGTGGGATGGGGTCCCGAGGCCGGTTCAATTGAATACGGGTATCGGGTCCCCTTTGGTGGAATTCATGTCTTCATCGACAAGATCGACGAACCGGGCCCTGAGCCAGACATCTGCACCAACACCATCGAGACGGCTCAGCATGCAAGCTCTGCCCCGGTTCAGCCCGCCGTAAAGCATTTCTTCGTAGGTGTCATCCACGGAGCGGAATATGAGGATGGATCGGCATCTGGTGGCGAAACCGTTGTCTGCTCTGATAATGAGTCTTCAACCGGAGAGACCGAGTCGCTATACCAGTTACAGGATGGCGGTATTAGTGGAGGTTCCGATGGCAATAGTATTCCGGACCCCCTTGATCTGCCAAACCGGGTTGTGGTCTTCATGGCCGGTACACAGCCAGCATAGCCCTCTTCTACCGCTGCGGCAATGATCTCCGATTCAGCAACAGTAACGCCAGCAGGGGCAGGGGGGCTCTGCGCCGCCTCCAGCTCAGGTTTTTGTCTGATTTGTTCGACACTTTAGCAACATTGCTGGCAGTAGAGGTGGATGCAGCAAACCGAGATCAGCACAACGCGGAGATTGCAAAGGTGAAAGATCAGATAACTCAGGCTAAAGCGGACCTAGCAGCAGAGAACGCCAGGATGGCTACAGAACGGGCCGAGTTAGAAGCTCAGGCCTACCGGCTTAGGCTGGATCAGAGTGCCTCAGATGATCTCATGAGGAGGAGATACCGGTGGCACCTCCCACCGGGTTATGAGCCAAGAAACCTCTTCAACACGCCAGGAGCGGGAACCAGTAACCAGCCAGTGATAAACCAAACGGAGGCACCGGTAACAGGAGCATCGGTTCAGCCGCGCACGATGGGCCCGCCTTGTCAGAACAACATTGTGCCACAGTACGTTCCGACGCCCCCGGGGCATTACTCCAACCCGTTGGATAACATTGTGGCCGCCGCTTCATGATTGGCAGGCCTCCCAATTGATAGCGAGTCACCAGTGGCGATTGAGACACGATGGGCCAGAGAGCTACTTCAAACAGTTTTAACCCAGCAGCAGGCTTATTCGCATAGTCGTGAGAGCATTCATTCCACCCCCCATCCGAGTCGGAGCTACAGTAGGCACATCGATGAACCGGCCGTGTCAAGCAGTGCACGTCACCGTAACTCGCCGCGAGGGCATAACCCGGCAGGTGGTGGTGCTAATGCGCAGGATGTGGTGGATCATGGTCGTGCACATCGAAAAGCTGAGTTGTCAGCACAGCATGCGGCTCGTCAGCTTACTCTGGTTCATCCTACCGCTTTAGTGGAACCAGCTGTGGTCTTCAGTTCTTTAGGGGTGCCGTGTCTCACCCCAACTTTGCGTAACGTGCAACTACCCAAGGACTTTAAAGGCCCTCGTAAGGTGCCCAATTACATTGCCGATTTACCCCCTGAGTCATGGGTTGAGAGTTATGAGATGGCGATGGAGATGCTGGATGTGGATGAAGCAGTGTGTGCTAAGTACTTCACCATGATGTTGGAGGGGACAGCTCGTACTTGGTTAAAGAGCTTACCGGCTAACTCCGTCGGGTCATGGGCCGAGTTAAAAAACCGGTTTATCCAGAATTTTAAGGATACGTGTAAACAGCCTATGTTGATTGTGGACCTGGCCGCTTGCGTTCAAGAGGATGGGGAGTCTACAACCCATTGGGTGAAGCGTGTCTCAGCTATTCTGCATTCGTCAGACCGCATCAACGCGGATACAGCAGTTTTGACGTTGGAAGGCAATTATCGGTTTATGCGATTAAAATTGAAGTTGGGAAGGCTCAAACGTCATTGCAATGACATGTCAACCCTTATGGCTGCTTTGGTGAAATATGTCGATTCAAATAGTACCAAAGACCCTGAGTCTGAGGATGACAAACCGGGGAAGGGGAAAAAGAACGACAGTGCCAAGGGACAACAGCATAATCCAGCAGGCCATGGGAACAATGGTAAGCGTAAGGCAGATACTAGCTTGGACTTTGTGGCTAACACCAATGCCCAGGATAACGGTCAACGTCGCAAGGGTAAACCGCCTCAGAGGGGTGGAGGGTCAGGCCCCAATTTAGAGCGCCTACTAAATCAACCGTGTCCAAAGGACGGAACGAAGGAGAAGCCAGCGTCGCATCTTTGGAAGGATTGTTTCATCATGAGAGAGTTCAAAAATTCCAATATGTTTCAATATGACTGGCTCGCCCAGCAGTTCAGGAGGCGATTTCCATGAGCCGGGTTAAGGAGGCAGCGGCTCCGGTTCAGGATTCCAAGGCAATCAGATCGAACATGGCAATCAAGGTAATCAGGGTAATCAGGGAGGTTATAGCCATCAAGGGAATCAACAGCAGCAGCAGTCGGATTATCAGAGCAATCCGAAGCAGTAGAACAGTGGGCAGTATCATGTCTTTACCACTAGCTTGTGTAAGCGTGATCAGAAGCTTCACAAGAGGGTCGTGAACTCTGTTGAACCGGCGGTACCTCAGTATCTGCACTGGTCAGAGCAACCCATTTTATGGGGTCGAGAGGATCACCCACCCCGGGTTGATAATCCGGGTCATCTAGCCTTAGTGGTGGCACCTCAAGTTGGGGGGTATAAGTTCACCAAGGTGCTTATGGATGGGGGAAGCAGTATCAATATCCTTTACTATGATACCTTCCTCCAGATGGGATTGACAGATAAGAATCTTAAACCGTCGAACACCGTCTTTCATGGTGTGGTGCCTGGTAAAACGGAGTATCCAGTAGGCAACATAGCCCTCGAGGTGGCTTTTGGAGATGATCATGATTCAAGGTCAGAAACCTTGACTTTTGAGGTGGTGAAAATCAAGAGTCCGTATCATGCCCTGTTCGAACGACCGGCTTATGCCAAGTTCATGGCGAGGCCGTGTTATGTTTATCTACAGCTTAAGATGCCGGGTCATAAGGGGACCATCACAGTACATGGGAGCAGAAAGATTGCTTTGGAATGTGAAGAGGGTGATGCGGCTTATGCTGAGTCGGTTTGTGCCACAGAGGAGCTGAAGTTTTATAATGACAATGTTGATCCGGCAGACATGACTTCTTTGAAAAAACCAACTACGGAGCATGATCCGACACTGAAGTTTAAATTGGCAGAGGAGACTAAATTGGTTGATTTTGTTCCTGGTGATTCATCCAAGCAGTTCAGCATCAGCGCTAACTTGGATCCGAAATAGGAAGGCGCGCTCATCGAGTTCATCCGTGAGAACCGGGACATCTTTGCATGGAAGCCTTCTGACATGCGAGGTGTACCGAGGGAACTCACTGAGCACACCCTTAATATAGATCCCAAGTTTAAAACGGTCAGGCAGTTTCTTCGCCGCTTCAATGAAGAGAGGTGTAAGGCTATTGGGGAGGAGGTAGCCCAGCTCTTGGCAGTGGGGTTTATTGTGGAGGTCTTTCACCCTGAGTGGTTAGCTAATCCGGTGCTGGTGCTTAAGAAAAACAGCACTTGGCGTATGTGTGTGGATTACACAGATTTGAACAAAGCATGTCCAGCTGATCCCTTTGCTCTCCCGCGTATTGATCAGATTATTGATGCTACAGCGGGTTGTGACCGTTTGTGTTTTCTGGATGCTTATTTTGGTTATGATCAGATTAAAATGGCAGTTAAGGACCAGGAGAAGACAGCCTTCATAACTCCCTTTGGAGCCTTCTACTATGTGTCTATGCCTTTCGGGCTCAAGAGTGCCCAGGTGACTTATCAGCGTTGTGTTCAGAATTGTCTTCATAAACAGATTGGGCGCAATGTTCATGCTTATGTGGATGATATTGTGGTGAAATCTAGGAAGGAGGAAACATTGATAGAGGACCTGAAGGAAACCTTTAATAACCTCCGGGTTTATAAGATGATGCTTAATCCGGACAAATGTGTCTTTGGTGTTCCGGCAGGCAAGCTCTTGGGTTTTCTGGTGTCTAACAGGGGCATTGAGGCTAATCCGGAGAAGATCACAGCTATCACCTCTCTGGCTAAACTGACATGTATCAATGACATTCAGCGTCTGGCAGGCCGAATTGCGGCTTTGAGCCGGTTTATCAGTCGTCTTGGGGAGAAGGCTATCCCTTTATATCAGATGCTAAAGAAAACGGATGACTTTGTCTGGAGTGACGCAGCTGATAAAGCGTTTGAGGATTTGAAGAGACAGTTAGCTGAGCTGCCTGTCCTTGCAGCTCCAGTCGATAAAGAGCCTTTATTGCTATATGTGGCTGCTAATGCCCGGGCTGTTAGTGTGGCTATTGTTGTGGAGCGTAAGGAGGCTGGAAAGGAGTATCCGGTTCAACGGTTGGTTTATTATATCAGTGAGGTGCTTATCGAATCAAAGCAGAGGTATCCGCATTGGCAGAAGCTGGTGTATGGGGTCTTTATGGCAAGCCGGAAGCTCAAGCATTATTTTCAGGGTCATCCTATCACATTGGTCAGTTCAGCCCCTCTGGGAGATATCATTCAAAACAGAGAAGCAACTGGCCGAATTGCCAAATGGGCTATTGAGCTTGGACCTCACTGGATAAAATATACGCCTCACACAGCAATCAAATCCCAAGCACTTGTGGACTTCATCAATGATTGGACAGAGTTGCAGGCACCGGAGGAAAATCCAGATAACACATATTGGACCGTTCACTTTCATGGGTCTAGACAGTTGGAGGGCTCGGGGGCTAGAGTCATATTAACTTCCCCACGAGGTGACAAGTTTTGTTATGTTCCCCGCTTAATGTTCCCTTGCACTAACAATGTAGCTGAATATAAGGCCTTACTCCACGGTCTGAGGATGGCTAAGGAGATGAACTTAAGCCGGGTTAAATGCTTCGATGACTCAGAACTGGTGGCTCAGCAGGTATCTGGCACTTGGGATTCTAAGGATCCACTCATGGCTGCATACCGATAAGATATGGACATAGTGGCTGGTCATTTCAAGGGTTATCAAGTTGACCATATAGACCGGCGAAAGAATGAAGCGGCGGACGCTTTAAGTTGTCTAGGCTCCCAACGTAAACCGGTGCCACCTAATGTCTTCCTCGACGTACTTCATAATCCGTCAGTCAAGATACCCACAGAGGAGGAGTTGGCTATTCCTGACCCGAAGGCTCGGTTGGTGGCGGCTTTGCATGTTATACCGGATTGGACAGTCCCGTACCTGGCTTACATGAACCAGGGTGAGTTACCGGATGATGAAACCGTGGCCCGACAGATAATCTAGCGATCCAAGTCAATGACTATTATCAACGGGGAGTTACATCATTACAGCATCACAGGAGCAATTCAGCGTTGTGTGTCTCCTCAAGAGGGTTGTGAGATTTTGCGAGAAATCTATGAAGGAGATTGTGGTCACCACGCCAGTTCAAAATCCTTGGTGGCTAAGGCTTTTCGTCACGGCTTCTATTGGTTGACGGCTCATGCTGATGCTGAGGATTTAGTAAAAAGGTGTGACGGTTGTCAGAAATTTGCACGCCGCGCTCATGCTCCGGCTCAAGAGTTGAGAATTATTCCAATCACTTGGTCATTTGCAACTTGGGGGCTAGATATGGTTGGACCCTTTAAGAGGTCCAAGGACAAAAAGACCCACCTGCTGGTGGCGGTTGATAAGTTTACCAAGTGGGTAGAGGCAGAGCCAGTCAGTAATTGTGATGCAGCCACGGCGGTCCAATTCATCAAAAATGTGATATTCTGATTTGGTTTTCCACACATCATTATAACTGATAACGGTACTAATCTATCCAAGGGTGATATGGAGGAATTTTGTCAACATGAGCACATTCGGCTTGATGTAGCGTCAGTGGCTCACCCCCAGTCCAATGGTCAAGCAGAGAGGGCAAATCAAGAGATTTTGAGAGGTATTAAACCCTGGCTTATGGTTCCTTTAAGGCGGACGCCAGGTTGTTGGGTGGAGGAGTTACCTTTCGTATTATGGAGTATCAACACCACACCAAACAGATCTACGGGTTACACGCCTTTTTTCATGGTTTACGGAGCAGAGGCGGTTCTCCCTAGTGACATCCATCATGACTCGCCCCGTGTGGCGGCTTACGTTGAAGCTGAAAATGAGAAGGCACGTCAGGACTCCCTGGACCTGTTAGATGAGGAGCATGATCTTGCAGCGGCGCGGTCGGCGATTTATCAACAAGATCTCCAACGTTATCACAGCCGCCGGGTTAAGACCAGAACTTTTCAAGAGGGCGATCTGGTATGACCCATCGAACGTTTGACAAGTCAATCTCATAGACCCTGAACTTGTCAAAGTTAAAACGGTGATTGGTTAAAGATTGAGGTCCATCTTAAAAGGCTTTGAAAAATGGTTTAACTCAGCGGCCTAGCAGCCCATGAAAAGTCTCGATTTAGGGCCTGGCAGCCCATGAAAAGCCTTGCATATTTTTTTTGGATTTGTTGTTTTAAACATCTTTTGATAAGGGATTTATGAATATTTTTTGATAAACCGGAGTTTATTACAACCCGGCATGGCTTTCAACGCTAAGTTGTCAGTACATGGTCGGTTTTAATCCGGCAATAATATTGCTCCGGTCTGGTTTGACTACATGTCACCACAATTATATGCATAAACCGGTGTTTACCATCACCCGGAAAGATTTTGGTTTGAACCGACAAGGATGCAAGGAGTCATCAACACTCCAGATTGGTGTTATCACCTTTTTGTTATAACAACAGTTGGTAAGCCAAACAAGATATACCATAGGTATCATCTATTTTATATCTACATATTACATCCTTGGTTCAGCATCCAGGTTATATATATGTTTGGGCACCATGACCCGTCTAGTGGTAAACCGCTAGGACACTTTCAAATTTTTTGCAGGAATAAGCAAAACAAAGCCACTGTGGATTATGCATATAATAGATCCCAAAAGCATGGCGAGTTATCAATGTCAAGCAAAACAAGTATGCTCGATGGCATAAGCAGATAAGTATTTGAACTAGCCTATTACAAGGCACTTTAGTGCCCACACAGGGTAATTGTTTCAACAAGTTTGGCAAATGATTAAACCGACTTCCGGATTAAGATTATTCCTCCGGATGGCTTGAAGATTGAGGGTCATCTTGAGCGGTCGCATTCTCCTCATCCCTACCCAGTCGCTGGAAATCAATCATTGACCAATCGATTCCAGTTAAGGCTTGAAAAACGGCTTCTTCATGAATAAGGTTGGAAGGGTCAATGTCAGGGGCATAAGTATGCTTATGAATTGGCGGAACAAGATCTTCTACATCATAAATCGGCACGGGCTGTCTTTTCCCCTCAACATCATAAACCGGTTGATAATGAGATAGATCTGTGTCATCCGCCAATTTACTCGCTATAGGCCGCATTTCCTTTGTCAGCCTTCGGAGATCATCGTTGTTGAAATTTGTGCCATCTTCCTTCATGCTGGGGTAGCCTTGGCTGATATCTACCGGTTCAAGATCTGGAATACATGCCTTGGCCCGGATTAGCGCGGTCAGCGCACCTGACCTTGCGGCTGATCTCTTCAGTTCATCCAACCGGGCAGGCAGCATGGCCAGCTTTTCGATGGTTTCTTTTATCAGCGTTGGAGGAGGCTTGTTATAAGCTGCAGTGCAAATGGCTCGCTGGGATCCAGAATACAGCTGTTCTATCAAAGTATAGGCCGCTTTAAGCTTCATCCGCATGTCGGAGCCCAGATGAGTAATGCGGGTCCCTGTCATGGTAAAGCATCAGTAAATCGGCCTTTGATAAGATATTATGGATTGGAAAAACTTCATATGCGGATACTCACCAAATACAGTAGAGGTCGTGGCATTAATCTGCTGTTTTAAGCCGGTCAGTTCTTCAACCACCGGCTTCAGGGCTGCTTCTGCGTCCTCGGCCTTCTTTGTTAAACCAGCCTTCTCTGTCTCCTGGTCTGCATGCTCTTTATTAAAGGTTTCTTTCAGCTTCTCCATGGCTGCTAAGGCATTAGTCAGTTCTTCCTTGGCCTTGGAAGCCTCCGCTTGCTGAGATTTAATGTTCTCCTGAAGGTCAGCAGTTTGAGCGTCCTTCTTACTCAGCTCAGCCTACAAAGGCAAGATATATCATCAATGGGCTATGCATATTTGAAGTACCAAGCGTATAACAAGTTATGCACTTTGTACTTGGGGGCTAATGCCTATTTGCTCTGTCATCAAAAAAATTTTGCAAGTCTCAAGTACAATGCAAGCATTATCCTTGACACTTGGGGGCTAATGTACATTTGTTCAAATCGGAGCATTGGTTAAAATCCCGATTCACCTTGGAAAGATAAACCGTCCCTTGGGGACTACACAGAGGAAAACTACAGGAATACAATGATAAAGTACCGGTTTATTTCAAAGGATCACCTGACATATGGAGGATAAGTATGCAAGGATTGAGATATTACAAAGTACCGATTTATGATTACCATCATAAACCGGCTCTTGAGGGCTACTTGAGTTGGTACTTACAAATTGGATTTATGAAAGGAAAAGTGATGAAAATACCTCATAGCGCTCCTTCATCAGATTCACCAAACCGGCTTCATAGTCACGGTTTGAGTGCAGACGGCTTAGAAAACCGGAGTGGAGTTCTTGAGCACTGAGATGGGCATAGCTTGATAAATCGGTTCTCCATTTGCCTTTCTCCATGGCAGCACGCTCTTCCTTGGCACTATGTTTCGCCAATATAACATGATGGCCAGGAGAGGTGTGGCTAATACCGGTAATGATAACCTCACCTTCTTTGTCTCCAGCAGCCTTTTCTGGAGTTGATGGAATGTCAGTAGTCCTCACTGGACTAGAAGGTCTGTCATCAGCCCGGATTGGACTTGCCGGTTCATCATATGGCACAGCAGTATCAACTTCTGCTTGTTCATCAACATTATGATCTTGAGGGGGCGGTTCATCAAATGTGGCCTCAGTATTTGGACCTTCCGGTTCTGCAGTTTGCTCTGGTTCAATAACCACATGGTCTTCGGGCGGATTATTCACCCGAGCCTTCTTACTGGGTCTGGCTTTGGCTCTAAACAGAACAAGATGCAAAGGTTAGCATATCATATAAAGTGTGAAACATCAAAAGATTGGGTTGAAATACTTACCCAGCCACGGTTTTGAGAGGAGGGAGTTGTGTTGTTGTTGACTTGCCAGAGGATGAAGGAGGTGTCACCTGATAATTCGAATCGGGCGGATTAAGAGGTTGTCGGAAATAGCATGCCTTGGGATAAGTGTCAGAAGTGGGTGAGACCTCAGATCGGCGTTTTCGAGCCGGGGTATCCGGTAAACTGGTCAAAGTGACCTTTTGGCCGCTGTGCCAGGTTGTGCGGCGAGCCTCGTGCTGCTGCTTCTTCAAAATAAATGTTGGATCCAAGTGAGCAAGAGGGTGAGAAAAGCTTACTTTCCGGACTGCTTGATGGATTTTTTGTGTTGGCAGAGGATCTGAACCGGAGGAAAGGATAATTACCTCTGCATCGTTAGCTTGGCTACCTTCAACGTCCTCCTAATAAATATCATTGTCAATGAGATGCATGAAAAGTGAACCAAGTGAGTCAAGTTCTACCTCTGCTTCTAGTTCATTCGGGTCGTCATCAAGCTCTAAACCAATGGGTGCAGGTGCCTTCCTCTTGGTGGTTTTCTTGACGGCTTTTCTTTTAGGACGAGAAGGCTTCACCGCTTTCTCTTGAGGTTTTGTTTTTCCAGAATAGATCATCACCCTATTTAAGAATGGGCAGAGGGTATTCAAAGATTGCACAGTACAAAAATATCAGGTGTAAAGCGGAAGCACACATAATACTTACAGCGGGCGGTTTGTTTTGCGTGTAAAATGGACTTAACCCGGTCTTGCTGCAGACAGCTTCCGTTTCGTTCAACATTTTCTTCACAGATTCAGTGACTTCTTCATATGTTAGCTGAATATTGATGTGACGTTGAGAGTCTTCTACATTACCAGTATACTCACACATTAAACCGGAGCGGCGACTTAACGGCAAAATGCTCCAGGATATCCAGCAACAGATGAAGTCCACGCCTGTTAAACCATTGACCAAGAAGGCTCTCGGCTTGGCGAGTTGAGGTGCGTACGAGGCCCGTTCCTGGGCACTTAGTCGTTGCGGAAGCGGATGAGTATTAGCAAGCCGGTGACCACGGTAACCTGGCAGAGGGTTTTCATCTTCAAGAGAGGTATCTCTGCAGTAGAAGCAAGTTTGATTCCACTCTTTTGGGTGACTGTGAAGTTTGTCATGAGGAAACTCAACCACTTTCCTTTTTTGAATTGAGACGCCGCCAAGTTCCGTATTGGGTCCGTCTACGAATTCAGTGCGACGGTTTAAATGGAAGAAATCTCGGAACAGCTCAACAGTTGGTTCTTCTTGAAGGTACGCTTCACAAAAGACTTGAAAGTTGCAAATATTGGATACCGATTTGGGTCCAATATATTGAGTATGGAGCTGAAAGCTAGCAAGTACGTCTCGAAAAAACTTCGATCCGGGCAGTTTGAAGCCACGGCCTATGTGATCAACAAACACCACTACTTCACCCTGCTTGGGGGTAGGAGGATTTTCTGGCCCAGGAACTCGCCACCGGATTTCATTCTTCTTCGGTAAGGTACCAATCTTGACCATTCCGTTCAGTTGCTCCTCTGTAACCCGGAGGGGACCCAGTTGCAGGAATAAAACTGCTTGGCCATTGCAAGTGAAAAGCTGGGAAGAAAATAATGCCGGTTTATGATTCATTAATGGTGATGCATAAGGTACAACAGGGAAAAGGAATCCAAGTATGTGAAAATTAGTAAACTGATGACAGGGTATTATGAATGATAAGGAAATGAACAGAAGCAGAGGTATATGCATACTGTTAAACCGGAGTATAAATAAATCGGCGGTTTAAAAGGGGACTAATGGTACCTGCCGGATTATCATACTTCAAAAAGTTAAATCGCCTATATTGGTGTGAAGGGTAGATCTAAAAAATACCTAAGTGAGACAAACAGGTTTCACAAGATTGCATTGAAATTTTGGATCTACCGTAAGTCAGGAAAAGGAAAAATATTGAGACTTAAAAAGGTTTGGTCCCGAAGCAGTTCACAAAAGGTCCAGATCAAGTTGTTAGGTATTTAAGGTTTGGTTTAAATGGCCGAGGTAAGGAGTACCATAGCTACTGTGCGGAACACGTCAAGATCAAGTTCTACTATCTATGGGCTGACAAAGAACACGAAAAGAGAGGCATGAACCCGTATGAACCCTAATGGATCTACAAAAGAAAGAAGGAAAGGCTTACAGCAACTGTTGAGGTAGCGGGCGTGCGCCATGTCTCTCTGATGCGACCAGGTCAATGCAGCGGCCGACGGTGATGCAGGGGCAAAGTTCGACGACGGCGGCGGCGTTCGGGTGCAGGGACGTCACGAGGAGGAAGAAGAGATGAAGAGGTAGCGGAGGAAACAGAAAAGGGGGTCGCAGCCCTATTTATAAGGCGAAGAGATAAGAGACAGGCGCGAGAATCGAGGAGCTCAAAAATGGATCTTTAATAAAGTTGTCACCTCGATGGTTGGATGCTCATTAATAAAGGGCATCTTCGGCTTCAATGAATAGGTGACATCATGGCGGTTTACTGCGGATCTGAAGGATGATGTCACGGCGGTTTACAGGATCCATGTGAAGGTGCCAGGGCAAGAATTTTTCTAAGTGTTGAAGATTGACATGAACAAGTTCAAATCAATTTGGGTCCTAATGTTGGGGATATTACTACTAGACGTAAACCAGCCAGGAGTAGCCGGGTTAACTCTGTGGAGATTAGAAGCCCATGAAGACATGAGGATGGTGGCGCTTTACGAGGGCCCAAGGCCCAAAGGCGGGTTAAGGCATGTAGATGTAAACCGACTTTCTTATGTAACTTGCATTGTAAGATAGGAAGGATAGAGACCGAGTTGGACACGTTAATGATCCGGCCTCGGGACTCTGTAAACCGACGGGTGTTAACCTATGTATATAAAGGGACGACCCGGCGGCGGTTTAGGGAGGACACAACACACAATAACTCGAGAGCCAAGCAAAGCGGATTCGCTCCCTGGTCATCGAAACCCCTGCAATTCCATCACAACTAGACGTAGGCTTTTACCTTCATCGAAGGGGCCGAACTAGTATAAAACTCTCGTGTCCCTTGTCCGGTTTAACCCCTTTAAGCTAACCCGTAGCGATGGCTCCATGACTAAGTCCTTTCACGAGGACATCTGTCGTGACAAAACCACGACACCAAGCTTAGACGTTGAGTCTCCTTGAATATTTACTTGGGGGCCTTGGGAATCCCCAAGCTTGAGCTCTTCCCTCTCCTACTTCTCCTTATATCGAGACCTCCTCGATCTTTGATCACTTCATCCACACAAAACTCAACAAAAAACTCGGTAAGATCCATTAGTATAAGAAAGCAAATCACTACTCTAAGTATTGTTTCAAACCAATTCATATTTTGTTTTTGCATTCTAGATACTGTAATATAACTTTTCCATAGCTTATAATACCGATAAAAATCGATAGTTTCATCAAAACGAGCAAAACAATGCATCAAAAACAGAATCTGTCTTAAACAGGACAGTCTATAGTAATCTGAACATTAACCATACCTCTGTAAATCCAAAAATTCTTTAAAAAAATAGGAAAAATAAACACTTTGTATATCAAGACAGTGCAAAAGGCTTCAGAACCATTTGACGTTCCAGTAAAAAATGTAAAATCGAGCACTACAACCAAAGTTTATGTTTTGCACCGCACAAACCAACAACAAATCTACTCATCCTAAAGGCAAATATTGGCACATTATTTTTATAATACAATGGAATTGTACAAGGGGATAATTATTTTTGTGAGAATCTTCATGAAAAAATCTACATTGTTTCCATGAGCATGAACACAAGTGTTCACGGTCGACCCTCACTTCTCCAATGCATAACTTCCAATCGCTTCTCTTTTGTGAAAAGTTTTTAAGTTCCCCTCTATATTTTTTTGTTTTTAAACTTTATGAAAGCACTCAACAGAAATAAATGACTCTCTAAAACTTTCGGGTTGTCTCCCTGGCAGCGCTTTCTTTAAATCCATTAAGCTAGGCATAAAGTGCTCAAGTAATGAATCCACCCGGATTCCAAGGTATATCAAAGCCAATTTGAATCAAGAATGATTTAGCATTTAGTAGTGAGAACAAAGCAACATATATCAAGCAATGACGAAGTCTAACTCTCTTCCTATGCATCGTCATGTCATATAAGAACAATTCATGCACATCAAGTAAAGGCCAATACATAGCATAAGTAGTTTCTTGCAATTTTATCATGTTGGAAACATAGAGAGGTGGAGATATAGTTCCTCTCTCATAATAATTGCAAGTAGGAGCAGCAAGCACATGCATATTATATTCATCAAAATCATCATGTGCTACGGTAAAAGGCAACCCATCAATATAATCCTTAATAAGTGCAAACTTCTCTGGTATAGTGTAGTTTGGAGAATTCAAAAAGATAATAGGACTATCATGTGTGGGTGCAATAGCAACAATATCATGTTTAACATAAGGAACAATAGTAAGTTCATCTCCATAAGCATCATTCATATTGGCATCTTGGCCACAAGCATAGCAAGCATCAAGTTCATCAAAAAGGGATATTTCAAATGAATCAACGGGATCACAGCAATTATCATACCAATCATCCTTCGGTAAGAACAAAGGAGCATTAAATAATGTATGAGTTGAAGGGTTACTCTCATTAGAAAGTGGGCATGGGTAGCTCATCCATTCTTCCTTCGTTTGTTCTTCACTCTCCTCATCATCTTTTTCATCCAATGAGCTCGCAGTTTCATCAATTTCTTCTTCCATAAACTCCTGCAAAATATTAATCTTTTCTTGGACAACGGAGTTATTCTCAATAAATACATCAATATCATAATTGTATTTATAATTATCATATCAATATTTAAGGATAGCAATATTTTCAAGTCTATAAACTAAATCATCAAAATCTTCAAACTTTTCAAACAAAGATTCAATTTCATATGCACCCCTAAAAGCAACAAATTCTTCTATTCATTCAACATCATAGTAATCATATATACCATTAGCATAAGAAGCTAAGGTTTCATTATCATTAAATTCACATGAAAAGGGAAGATGTGGAACGTCCATCCTAGAGCAACAAGTATAATCATATCTCAAGCATAGATTCCAAGCATACCGTTGCAACATATAAATTTGATCCCGTAAAAGTTTTCCCTTTTGAGTCAAGCGATAATACCTAAAGTATTCACGTTGATCCAACGTTACTCCCATTATCAAGTTGAATGGGGTTTTCTCAGGATTATCAAAGTAGTGCATAATATTTTTCACATAGAGATCATCAAGGGTTTTAGGAGGTTCCCCATCTCCATGAGTAGTAGGTACAACTAATTTTTTTGGTGTTCTGTGCTCCATGTCCATAACTAAAGATAGAGAACAACTTAGAACAAGAAATAAAAACTACTTAGTGATAAAGCAAACAAGCACACACGAGAATATTCACCCCACACTATAACTTCCCGGCAACGGCGCCAGAAAAAGGTCTTGATAACCCACAAGTATAGGAGATCGTTTGTAGCCTTTTTTGATAAATAAGAGTGTCAAACCCAACGAGGAACTAAAGGTAGAACAAATATTCCCTCAAGGTCTATCGACCACCAATACAACTCTACGCACACTTGACGTTCGCTTTACCGGAAACAAGTATGAAACAATTTTGTAGGTGTGATGCTAGAACTATTTTGCAAGAATAAAACTAGAAGTACTTTGCAAGATAATAAAAGTTAGGTGTTTAGTAAAAGGGTTTTTTGTCAGCAAGAAAGTTATTTGTCCCTAGGCAATCGATAACAAGTACCGGTAATCATTCTTGCAACTTTATATGAGGGAGAGGCATGAGCTAACATACTTTCTCTACTTGGATCATACGCACTTATGATTGGAGCTCTAGCAAGCATCTGCAACTACTAAAGATCATTAAGGTCGTGAAACCCAACCATAGCATTAAGTAGCAAGTCCTCTTTATTCCCATACGTCATACCCCACCTACTCGGGTTTAAGTTTCTGTCACTCTCGCAACCCACCGTAAGCGAATCATGAACATATTGCAACACCCTATAGCGGGGGCCCTCACGTTTGCGCAAGAACGGAGGGCACCGTAGGACAGCACCATAAATAAAATATACAATCATACCAACCAAGATCACGATTAACCCACAGGACAAAACGGATCTACTCAAACATCATAGGATAACCATAGATCATTGGGAAATAATATATGGAGTTGAGCACCATGTTTAAGTAGAGATTACAGCGGGGGGAAGAGGTGTTACACCGCTGCATAGAGGGGGAGAAAGTTGGTGTTGACGGTAGCAAGATTGTTGATGTTGATCGTCGTCTCGATCGTTGCCCCGGTGACACTCCGGCGGCACTGGAAGTAAGGGGGAGAGAGCCCCCCTACTTATTCTTCATCCTTGGACTCCCCCCTAGATGGGGAGGAGAGTTCCCCCTCTGGTCCTTGGTCTCCATGTTGGTGGAGGGGTGGGAGCCCCTCCGAGATTGGATATCCCTCTTTATTCTCTTTTTTTTCGTGCTCCCCAGATCTGGCTGAAAACCATTTCTTATATTCCCGGAGATCCATAACTCCAATTGCGCTGAGATTTTAACACGATTTTTTTCCATATATAAGATTCCTTGCGCCCGAAGTAGAGGTCCAACCGACGTACGAGGTGAGCACAACCCACCACGGCACGCCTGGCTCCTCTGGCACGCCCTGGTGGGTTGTGCCCACCACGGGCCTCCATTTGTAGTGATTCCAACTCCCCAAAGTCACATGTATTCCAAAATAATTCTGTGTGAAATTTTATTTTATTTGGATTTCATTTGATATGGATACTCTGCGATACAAAAAACATGCAAAAAACAGGAACTCGCACTTGGCACCGGATCAATAGGTTAGTCCAATAAATCATACAAAAAGTTGCCAAAAGTATGTAAAACTTGTATAATATTGGCATTAAACAATCAAAAATTATAGATACGATAGAGACATATCATGCTACTTGGGGGCACTGGGCTGGCCTATTTGGACACTTTATCGACTGCTGGCAGATGGCAAAGACATTTGCATCTTTGCCGTCTGCCAGCAGACGGCATAGCAAGCCACGTGGCAGCTACCTGGGGGGCACCTGGGCTAGCCTATTTGGACACTTTGTCATCTGCTGGCAGGCGGCAAAGACCTTTGCATCTTTGTCGTCTGCCAGCAGACGGCAAAGCACGCCGTTAACCCCCTAACGGACCTAACCCTACCCCTCTGATGTCCATGTCCTTTGCCGTCTGCTAGCCCTGGATGGCTGATGGCAAACTTCTTTGCCGTCCGCTTTATTAAAGCATATGGCAAAGCAGCCCTTTGTGGTAGTTCGTTCAGCCGGACGTGGGGCCGTCTCCTAGCTGACGGCAGAGGCCTTTGCCGTCCGCCAGGCATGCCTTTGCCATCAGCCATGGCAGACGGCAAAGCGCCTGATTCATGTAGTGCATCTAGCTACTAGCTATGGACCCGTAGGTCTGAGGTAAACTACTCACGCTTCATCGGAAGGGCAATAGAGTTGATGTAGAAGCCCTCCGTGATCGAATCCCCCTCCGGCAGGGTGCTGGAAAAGGTCCCTAGATGGGATCTCATGGGAACAGAAGGTTGCGGCGGTGGAAAAGTGTTTTCATGGATGCCTCTGGAGTTTGGGGAATATATGTGAATATATAGGACAAAGAATTAGGTCAGGTGGTGTTGGAGTAGGCCACAAGGCAGGGGACGCCCCCCCCCTAGGGCGCGCCCCTGTGGCTTGTCGTCTACTCCAAGCTCTTCTGACTTGGAGTCCAAGTCCAACAGGTGCCTTCTGGTCCAAGAAAAATCATCGCGAATGTTTTATTTCATTTGGACTCCGTTTGCTATTCCTTTTATGCGAAGCTCAAAGACAAGGAAAAATAGAAACTAGCACTGGGCTCTAGGTTAATAGGTTAGCCCCAAAAATAATATAAAATAGCATATTAATGCATATAAAACATACAAAAACAGATAATATAATAGCATGGAACAATCAAAAATTATAGATACGTTGGAGACATATCACCCCACAAGCCTCCTGGCCACGCCCAGGGTAGGGGGCGCGCCCCTCGAGCTTGTGGGCTCCTCGGGCATCGTCTCGCGTTGATTCTTTTTCCCAAAAATCACAAATATTACAAAATAAATCTCCGTAAATTGATGTCGCGTTCGGACTTCGTTTGATATGGGTATTCTGCGAAAGAAAAAACATGCAACAAACAGGAACTAGCACTAGGCACTTGATCAATATGTTAGTCCCAAAAATAATATAAAAAGTTGCCAAAAGTATGTAAAAGTTGTATAATATCGACATGAAACAATCAAAAATTATAGATACGATGGAGACGTATCAGCATCCCCAAGCTTACTTCCTGCTCGTCCTCAAGTAGGTCAATGATAAAAAAGTTAATTTTGATGTGGAATGCTACCTAGCATAATCTTGATCATATAATCTAATCATGGCAAGAATATTAAGACACGGGTGATTCAAAGCATTAGTCTATAATTTGACATAAAGACATCAATACTCAGGCATCCAACAAACAATCATGTCTTTTTCAAAATATCAATGCTAAAGAACATTATTCCTACAAAATCATATAGCCTGGTCATGCTCCATCTTCTTAACACAAAGTATTTATCATGCACAACCCCGATGACAAGCCGAGCAATTGGTTCATACTTTTTAACGCGCTTCAGCTTTTTTAGCCCCCACGCTATACATGAGCGCAAGCCATGGATATAGCACTATGGGTGGAATAGAATATGATGTTGGAGGTTGTGTGGACAACACAAAAAAGGAGAAAGTCTCACATCGACGCCGCTAATCAACGGGCTATGGAGATGCCCATCAATTGATGTCAATGCGAGGAGTAGGGATTGCCATGTAACGGATGCACTAAGAGCTATAAGTGTATGAAAGCTCAAACTGAAAACTAAGTGGGTGTGTATACAACTTGCTTACTCATGAAGACCTCCAGCATTTGAGGAAGCCCATCATCGGAATATACAAGCCAAGTTCTATAATGAAAAATTCCCACTAGTATATATGAAAATGACAACATGGGAGACTCTTTATATGAAAAACATGGTGCTAATCTGAAGCACAAGTGTGTAAAAGGATAGTGACATTGCCCCTTCTCTCTTTTTCTCTCATCTTTTTATTTATTTATTTATTTTGTTTTGGGCTCTTTGGCCTCTTTTTTAAAATTTTGGGCTCTTTGGCCTCTTTTTATTTTATTTTTAAGTCCAGATTCTCATCCCAACTTGTGAGGGAATCATAGTCTCCATCATCCTTTCCTCACATGGGACAATGCTCTAATGATGATGATCATCACACTTTTATTTACTTACAACTCGATATTACAACTCAATAAAACTAATACATGATGACTCTATGTGAATGCCTCTGGCAGTGTACCAGAATGCGCAATGATCTAGCATAGCAAACATATCAAAAACGGACAAGCCATGAAAATATCATGCTAGCTATCTTACAATCATGCAAAGCAATATGACAATGAATATTCAAGTCATGTATATGATGATGATGGAAGTTCCATGGCAATATATATCGGAATGGCTATGGAAATGCCATAATAGGTAGGTATGGTGGTTGTTTTGAGGAAGATATAATGAGCCTTATGTGTGATAGAGCTTATCATATCACGGGGTTTGGATGCACCGGCGAAGTTTGCACCAACTCTCGAGGTGAGAAAGGGCAATGCACGGTACTGAAGAGGCTAGCAAATTGTGGAAAAGTGAGAGTGTGTATAATCCATGGACTAACATTAGTCATAAAGAACTCATATACTTATTGCGAAAGTTTATTAGCCCTTGAAGCAAAGTATTACTATGCATGCCCCTAGGGGGGATAGATTGGTAGGAAAATACCATCACTTGTCCCCGACCGCCACTCATAAGGAAGACAATCAATAATAGATCATGCTCCAATATCATCGCATAATGAGAGACCATACGTGCATGCTTCGGGAATCACAAACCTTAACACCAATATTCTTACTAACCACAATCATTCACTAGTACCTCCCACTTATTACCATCTCTATATCGCAGAACTATTGCAAGGAATCAAACATATCATATTCAGTGATCTACAAGTTTTATGTAGACTAACCATGTGAATGACCAATTCATGTTAACTCTCTAAATAGATATAAGTGAAGCATGAGAGTTTAATTCTTTCTACAAAAGATATGCCCACGCTCTAACAAATATAAGTGAAGCAAAAGAGCATTCTACAAATGGTGGTTTTCTATGTGTCGAGAAACAGGCAATCCAAACTTCAAATGGTATAAGTGAAGCACATGGAGCATTCTATAAACCCATACTAAAAAATATAAGTGAAGTGGAAAGACTATTCTATAAATCAGCCAAGGACTATCTCATACCAGCATGGTGCATAAAAAAAAGAAAAAATAAACACAAAAGATGCTCCAAGAATTTGTGCATATCACGTGACAAATAAAAATAAACACAAAAGATGCTCCAAGAATTTGCGCATATCATGTGACGAATAAAAATATAACTCCAAGTAAAATTACTGATGGTCGTTAGAAGAAAGAGGGGATGCCTTTCGGGGCATCCCCAAGCTTAGTTGCTTGGGAGTCCTTGAATATTACCTTGGGGTGCCTCGGGCATCCCCAAGCTTAGGTTCTTGCCACTCCTTATTTCTTCATCCATCGTGATCTCACCCAAAACTTGAAAACTTCAATCACACAAAACTTAACAAAACCCTCGTGAGATCCGTTAGTATAATAAAGAAAATCACTACATTAAGTATTGTTGCAAACCCATTCATATTTGATTTTTGCATTATAACTATTGTACTCTAACTTCACCATGGCTTATATCACCGATACAATCCATAGATTCATTAAAACACGCAAAACAATGCATCAAAAATAGAATCTGTCAAAAACAGAACAGTCTATAGCAATCTGAACATTGACTATACTTCTGTAACTCCAAAAATTCTGAAAAAATAGGAAAAAACAAACAATTTGTTTCGAAGTACTGTGTAAAAATTTCAGAAACTTTTGGTGTTCTAGTAAAAAAATGTAAATTCACGCACCACAGCCAAAGTTTCTGTTTTTGCACTGCACAAACCAAACAAGCAATCTAATCATCCTAAAGGCAAATCTTGGCACATTATTTTTTATAATACAATGGATTTGTACAAGGGGATAATTATTTTTGTTGAAAAGTTTCTATAATTCAACATTTGCAAAGTTTCCATGGGCATGAACAAAGGTCAAGGAACTCCCCCACTTCAACGGTGCTCGTCTTTCTTACTTTCACTTTTCTTTTTGAAAAATTTTTAGGTTCCCCTCTATATTTTTTGTTTTTTGAACTTTATAAAAGCACACATCAGAATAAAATGACGCTCTAAAACTTCTGGGTTGTCTCCCTGGCAGCGCTTTCTTTAAAGCCATTAAGCTAGGCATAAAGTGCTCAAGTAATTGATCCACCTAGATCCCAAGGTATATCAAAGCCAATTTTAATTAACAATTATTGTATTTTAGTATCGAGCACAAAGAAATATATATCATGCAACAACGAAGTCTAACTTTCTTCCTATCCATCAGCATGTCATAAAAGAAAATTCATGCACATCAAGTAAAGGCCAATGCATAGCATAAATAATTTCTTGCAATTTTATCGTATTGGAAATATAGAGAGGTGGAGATGTGGTTTCTCTCTCATAATAATTGCAAGTAGGAGCAACAAGTACATGCATATTATATCTATCAAAATCATCATGTTTAGTAGTAACACGCAACCCATCAATATAATCCTTAATAAGTGCAAACCTCTCGGATATAGTGTAGTTGGGAGAACTCAAAAAGATAATAGGACTATCATGTGTCACTGCAATAGGAACAATTTCATTATTAACATAAGGAACTATAGCAAGTTCATCTCCATAAGCATAATACATATTGGCATCTTGGCCACAAGCATAGCAAGCATCAATTTCATGAAAAAGGGATATTTCAAACGAATCAGCGGGATCATAGCAATCATCGTAGCATTCACCCTTCGGTAAGCACGAAGGGAGATTAAACAATGTATGACTTGAAGAGTTACTCTCATTGGAAGGTGGGCACGGGTAGCTAATCCGCTCTTCCTCCCTTTATTCTTTGCTCTCCTCCTCATCTTTTTATCCAATGAGCTCACAATGTCGTCAATTTCTTCTTCCATAGATTCTTGCAAAATATTAGTCTCTTCTTGGACAGCGGATACTTTCTCAATAAAATCATTAATATCGGCATTATATTCATAATTCTCATAGTAATATTTAAGTATAGCATAATTTTCAGGTCTGTAAATAGCATCATCTTAATTTTCACACTTTTCAAACTTTAATTTCATAAGCACACTTAAAAGCAACGAATCCTTCTATTTGTTCCACATCATAGTAATCATATATACCATTAGCATAAGAAGCCAAGGCTTCATTATCATTAAAAACCCGTCCTCAGTTCGGATTGCAGGTTGCAACTCGCCTGCATGAAGCAGGAATCGCTAGTAATCACCGGTCAGCCATACAGCGGTGAACCCGTGTCTCATTTCGAACGAATTCACTTTTATTCCTTATTCTGATCCAACTCTGTTGTTGAGACAATTGAAAATTCTTCACATGAAAAGGGAAGGTGTGGAGCCTTCATCCTAGAGCAACAAGTATAATCATATCTCAAGCATAAATTCCAAGCATACCATTGCAACATTTCAATTTATCCCATAAGAGTTTCCCTTTTTGAGTCAAGCGATAATCCCTAAAGTATTCACATTGATCCAACGTGTCTACCATTATCAAGTTGAATGGGCTTTTCTCAGGATTATCAAATAGTGTTTAATATTTTTCACATAACGAGCATCGAGGGTTTTAGGAGGTTCCCCATCTCCATGAGTAGAAATTACACCTAATTTTTTTGGTATTTCGTCTTCCATATCCATAACTAAAGATAGAGAACAACTTAGAACAGAAAATAAAATCTACTTAGTGATAAAGCAAACAAGCACACACGAGAATATTCACCCCACGCAATTGCTCCCCGGCAACGGCGCCGGAAAAAGGTCTTGATAACCCACAAGTATAGGGGATCAATTGTAGCATTTCTTGATAAGTAAGAGTGCCGAACCCAATGAGAAGTAAAGGAAGAACAAATATTCCCTCAATTTTTATCGACCACCGATACAATTCTACACACACTTTACGTTTGCTTTACCTAAAACAAGTATGAAATTAGAAGTACTTTGTAGGTGTGAAGGGATAGGTTTGCAAGATAATAAAGAGCACATAAATAAAAGATAGGGGCTATTTAGATAAAGTAACACTTAAGTTAGCTTTAGTAGAGAGCTTTTTGTCACAAGAAAGTTATTTGTCCCTAGGCAATCGATAACTAGACCGGTAATCATTATTGCAATTTTATATGATGGAGAGGCATAAGCTAACATACTTTCTCTATGTGGACGATATGCACTTATGATTGGAACTCTAGCAAGCATCCGCAACTACTAAAGCTCATTAAGGTAAAACCCAACCATAGCATTATAAGGTATCATGTCCTCTTTACTCCCACGCACCAATAATAAAACATACAGCTCCAACCAATCACGATCATCAATTAACCCATAGGACAAAACAAATCTACTCAAACATCATAGGATAGCCACATATCATTGGATAATAATATATAGCATTGAGCATCATGTTTAAGTAGAGATTACAGTGGGTAAAAGAGAGGTTACACCGCTGCATAGAGGGGGGAAGTTGGTGATGACGGCGGCAAAGTTATTGGTGTAGATCGTCGTCACGATGATGGCCCCGGCAGCGTTTCGGCGCCACCGGGAGAGAGCCCCCTCCATGTTCTTCTTCCTTGGCCCCCCCTAGATTGGAGTAGGGTTTCCCCTCTGGTCAATGGCCTCCAAGACGGCGGAGGGGTGGGAGCCCCTCCAAGATTGGATCTCTCTCTCTGTTTCTTTCTGTTCCTACGTTCCTGTTTTTTTGGCCTTTCACTGTTTCTTAAATTTTTGGAGATCCGTAACTCCGATTGGGCTAAAGTTTTAACACATTTTTATCTGGATATTATCTTTCTCGCGGTGAAAGAAGCGCACCAATCGCCTTATAGGGGCCCCACAAGCCTCCTGACCGCACCCAGGGTAGGGGCGCGCCCCTCGAGCCTGTGGGCCCCTCGGGCATCGTCTCGCATTGATTCTTTTTCCCAAAATCACAAATATTCCAAAATAAATCTACGCAAGTTTTTATCGCGTTTGGACTTTGTTTGATATGGATATTCTATGAAATAAAAAACATGCAACAAACAGGAACTGGCACTAGGCACTGGATCAATATGTTAGTCCCAAAAATAATATAAAAAGTTGTCAAAAGTGTGTAAAAGTTGTAGAATATTGGCATGAAACAATCAAAAATTATAGATATGATGGTGATGTATCACAGAGATGTGAAGAAACTAATCTTTTCTTGAATTGGGAGAAGTGTCACTTTATGGTTAATGAAGGTATTGTCTTGGGGCATAAAATTTCCGAAAGAGGTATTGAAGTTGATAAAGCTAAAGTAGATGATATTGAAAAGATGTCGTGTCCTAAAGATATCAAAGGTATAAGAAGTTTCCTTGGTCATGCTGGTTTCTATAGGAGATTTATTAAATACTTCTCTAAAATTTCTAGGCCTCCCACTAATCTTTTGCAAAAAGATGTTCCATTTGTTTTTTATGATGATTGTGTAGAAGCATTTGAAAGTCTTAAGAAAACCTTAATTTCTACACCTATTGTTCAACCACCTGATTGGAACCTACCCTTTGAAATTATGTGTGATGTTAGTGATTATGGTGTTGGTGTTGTTCTAGGACAAAGAGTTGATAAGAAATTAAATGTTATCCATTATGCTAGTAAAACTCTAGACAATGCTCAAAGAAATTATGCTACTACCGAAAAAGAATTTTTAGCACTTGTGTTTGCTTCTAATAAATTCAGATCTTATATTGTTGATTCCAAAGTAATTGTTCACACCGATCATGCTACTATTAAATACCTTATGGAAAAAAAGATGCTAAACCTAGACTTATTAGGTGGGTTCTCTTGCTACAAAAATTTGATTTAGATATTACTGATAGTAAAGGAGCTGAGAACCCCGTAGCAGATAACTTGTCTAGGATAGAAAATATTCTTGATGACCCACTAACTATTGATGATAGTTTTCCTGATGAACTATTAGCCATTTTAAATGCTTCTCGTATTACTCCATGGTATGCAGACTTTGCTAATTTTATTGTTGCTGAATTTACACCACCTAGTTTCACATACCAACAAAAGAAAAGGTTTTTCTTTGATTTAAGACATTACTTTTGGGATGACCCACACCTTTATAAAAAGGAGTAGATGGTGTTATTAGACGTTGTGTACCTGAGCATGAATAGGAAAAAATTGTACGCAAGTGTCACTCTGAGGCTTAGGGAGGACACCATGCTGGAGATAGAACTGCGCACAAAGTATTACAATCTAGTTTTTATTGGCCTACTCTCTTCAAAGATGCTTGTAAGTTTGTCTTGTCTTGTGATGAATGTCAAAGAATTGGTAATATTAGTAGACATCAGGAAATGCCAATGAATTATTCACTTGTTATTGAACCATTTGATGTTTGGGGATTTGATTATATGAGACCTTTTCCATCCTCTAATGGGCACACTCATATTTTAGTTGTTGTTGATTACGTTACTAAGTGGGTAGAAGCTATTCCAACTAGTAGTGTTGATCATAACACTTCCATTAAAATGCTTAATGAAGTTATTTTCCTGAGGTTTAGGGTCCCTAGATATTTAATGGCTGATTGTGGTTTACATTTTATTCATGGTGCTTTCCTTAAATTGCTTGCTAAGTATGATGTTAATAACAGAATTGCATCTCCGTATCACCCGTAGTCTAGTGGTCAAGTAGAATTAAGTAACAGAGAAACAAAATTGATCTTGCAAAAGATTGTTAATAGATCTAGGAAGAATTAGTCGAAGAAACTTGATGATGCACTATGGGCTTATAGAACTGCTTACAAAAATTATATGGGTATGTCTCCATATAAAATGGTTTATGGGAAAGCATGTTACTTACCTCTCGAACTAGAACATAAAGCTTATTGGCAATCAAAGAACTCAATTATGATTTAAACTTGCCGGTGAGAAGAGGTTATTTGAAATTAGTTCACTCGATGAATGGAGAACACGGGCCTATGAAAATGCCAAATTGTTTAAAGAAAAGGTTAAAAGATGGCATGACAAAAGGATGCAAAAGCGTGAGTTTAATGTAGGTGACCATGTCTTGTTATACAATTCTCGGTTAAGTTTTTGTGCAGGAAAACTTCTCTCTAAATGGGAAGGGACTTACATTATCGAGGAAGTTTATCGTTCCGGTGCCATCAAGATCAACAACACCGAAGGCAATAACCCGAAGGTGGTGAATGGGCAAAGAATCAAACGTTATATCTCAGGTAAACCCATAAAGGTTGAAACTAATATTATTCACATAACACTGGAGGAGTACATAAAGGAAACCTTCCAAAATGCTCTAGAACCCTAAAAAGGAATAGGTATGTGATACAGTAAGTAAACCGAGTCCAAAAGTTTTCCAATGGCAATTTTACTCCATTTTGGAATATTTAAAAAATTAGGAAAATAAGTAGTCTGAATAGTGCACGAGGAGGCAACAAGCCTTGGGGGCGCGCCCTACCCCCTGGGCGCGCCTCCCAAGCTTGTGGCCACCTCGTGTGCCATCCGGACTCCGTTTTCTCCCAGGATACTTGTTTTGCACGGTAAAAATTCATTATATAATCGCCTGAAGGTTTTGACCACCGTATCATGGCAATATCCTCTGTTCTTGTTTCAAGCTATTTCTGCAGCAGATTCAAAGCAAGATGCCTTCGCATGAGTCCGTCGGGGAGAGTCGTGTCTCTCACCTGACACCGGATCCAAGAGAATACAGCGAAGCTAATCCCTTTGGGTGGTCAACGGAGGAAGAGATGGAAGCTAACTTGAAAAGAGTGGATGCCATGGAAGAGGAGCAAGAAGTCACCTCTCTCCCTCAACCTAATGGCGGGCATGAAGAATTCACGAGCTTAGTCCTTCCAGATTCGGTCAAACCTCCCGGTGTTAAATTTATCTCTTACAATAACTTGAAAAAGAGTGTTGCTTTTTCCTCCGCAGCCAGGATGCATCCATGTGTGGACGGTGCTCTAACTATCAAAGAAAAACTCCGCAAGGAAATTATGGATCTCAAGCAGCAAAATTATAAGCTCGAAGAAGAGAATCGCATCCTGAAGGGGATTATTTCCAAGAATATTGCACCACCACCACCGAAGAAGGATACTTGAGTACATGGGTATGGGCACTCCCCTTGGATTGTGCCAAGCTTGGGGGAACTGCCCCGGTATCGTATCACCATCACATCTTTACCTTTATCGTTTATCTTAGTTCGATCCTTTTGGTTATATCTTGATCTAATAGAATAAAAGTTTTTAGTATGATCTAGTCTTTGAGTTTTGCTTTTTGATCTATCTGTGCAACCAAGTCTGAGGGTTATATAATAAAGAGTAGTTTTGAGTTGAGGGCTTTTGCTTTCCTGTTTTGATCATAGAAAAGAAAAGAAAAGAATAAAAGAAGTAAAAAAGATTATATAATGATCTTATGGAGAGGGATGACTTCACATGTAAGGAGTATGATGAATATATTTTTTTGAGAGTTGACAAACATAGTATTGGTCATTGTTGCAATTGACAGGAAGTAATAAAGAAAGAGAGGTTTCACATATAAATATACTATCTTGGACATCTTTTGTGATTGTGAGCACTCATTAAAATAGTATATGCTAAAAGGTTGATGTTGGACAAGGAAGACAACATAGTGGGTTATGTTTTCTTATATCCAAATAGAAGTTATATTGTCATGGATCCTCTAACATGTTGAGCTTGCTTCTCATCCTATGCTAGCCAAATCTTTTGCACCAAGTAGAGACACTACTTGTGCATCCAAAACCCATTAACCCAGTTTTTCCATGAAAGTCCACTATATATGCCTGGATTGAGTAAGATCCTTCAAGTAAGTTGTGATCGGTGCAAGCAATAAAAATTGCTCTCTAAACATGTATGATCTTTTAGTGTGAGGAAAATAAACTTTATATGAACTTGTGATATGGAAGAAATAAAAGCGATGGGGCTGCATAATAAAGTTCTTTATCCCACGCGGCAATATAAAGTGACGTTCTTTTGCATTAAGATTCCGTGCGTCCAACCATAAAAGCACATGACGACCTCTACTTCCCTCTACGAAGGGCCTATCTTTTACTTTTACCTTCTACCTTTATACAAGAGTCATGGTGATTTTTTTCCTTTTCTTTTTACACCTTTTCTTTTTGGCAAGCACTATGTGTTGGGGAAAGATCCAGACATACATATCCACTCGGATGTAGGTGATCATAAATTATTATTGTTGACATTACCCTTGAGGTAAAAGGTTGGGAGGCGAAATTATAAGCCCCTATCTTTCTCTATGTCCGGTTGAGGCTTTGATCTCATAAATATCGCGTGAGTGTTAGCAATTAGGAAAGACTAAAAGATGGTTGAGTATGTGGACTTGCTATATAAAAGCTCTTGCATTGACTCTTAACGATATTATGATAAATTGTAATTGCTTCAATGACTGAGATCATAGTTTGTTACTTTTCAATGAAGTTTTTGGTTCATACTTTACCTTGTGAAAGATTTATCACTTTATCATAAGAAGTTATATGACAATATGTTGTTGTTCTAAAGATGATCATGATGCCCTCATGTCCGTATTTTATTTTTATCGACACCTCTATCTCTAAACATGTGGACATGATTATTGATTTCGGCTTTCGCTTGAGGACAAGCGAGGTCTAAGCTTAGGGGAGTTGATACGTCCATTTTGCATCATGCTTTTATGTCGATATTTATTGCATTATGGGCTGTTATTTCACATTATGGTACAATACTTATGCCTTTTCTCTCTTATTTTACAAGATTTACATGAAGAGGGAGAATGTCGGCAGCTGGAATTCTGGACCAGAAAGGAGCAAATCTGAGATGCCTATTCAGCACAACTCCAAATGTCCTGAAACTTTATGGAGAATTATTTTGGAATATATAAAAAATATTGGGTGAAGAAGTTACAATAGGGCACCCACCAGGTGGCCACAAGCCTGGAGGGTGCGCCCTACCCCCCAGGGCGCGCCCCCAGGTCTTGTGGGCCCTCTGGCCATCGTATGGTTCCCATCTTCTGCTATGTGTAGAAAAAAATCATAAGGAAGCTTTCAGGAAGAAGCGCCGCCATCTCGAGGCGGAACCTAGGCAGAAGCAATCTAGGGCTTCGGCGGAGCTATTCTGCCGGGGAAACTTCCCTCTGGGAGGGGAAAATCGAAGCCATCGTCATCACCAATGATCACTCATCAAGGGAGGGTCAATCTTCATCAACATCTTCACCAACACCATCTCCTCTCAAACGCTAGTTCATCTCTTGTATTCAATCTTTATCCCAAAAGCTCATATTGGTACATGTGGGTTGCTAGTAGTGTTCATTACTCCTTGTAGTTGATGCTAGTTGGTTTATTTGGTGGAAGATCATATGTTCAGATCCTTAATGATATTTATTACCCCTCTGATCTTGAACATGAACATGCTTTTTGAGTAGTTGCGTTTGTTCCTGAGGACATGGGAGAAGTCTTGTTATAATTAATCATGTGAATTTGGTATTCGTTCAATATTTTGATGAGATGTATGTTGTCTTTCCTCTAGTGGTGTTATGTGAACGCCAACTACATGACACTTCACCATGATTTGGGCCTAGGGGAAGGCATTGGGAAGTAATAAGTAGATGATGGGTTGCTAGAGTGACAGAAGCTTAAACCCTAGTTTATGTGTTGCTTCGTAAGGGGCTGATTTGGATCCACATATTTCATGTTATGGTTAGATTTATCTTAATTCTTCTTTCGCAGTTGCGGATCCTTACGAGAGGGTTTAATCATAAGTGGGAGGCTTGTCCAAGTAAGGACAGCACCCAAGCATCGGTCCACCCACATATCAAATTATCAAAGTAACGAACGCGAATCATATGAGCATGATGAAAACTAACTTGACAGTAATTCCCATGTGTCCTCGGGAGCACTTTGCTTTATATAAGAGTTTGTCCAGGCTTATCCTTTGCTATAAAAAGGATTGGGCCACCCTGTTGCACCTTTTCCACACTTGTTACTTGTTACCCATTACGAATTATCTTATCACAAAACTATCTGTTACCGATAATTTCAGTGCCTGCAGAAAATACCTTGCTGAAAACCGCTTGTCATTTCCTTCTGCTCCTCATTGGGTTAGACACTCTTACTTATTGAAAGGACTACGACTGATCCCCTATACTTGTGGGTCATCAGTTCTTCTTACTCAATACGTGCAATGGTGATGCAATGGTGCTAAAGTCCTTAACGAATCTATGATAGAATCAGGCTAAGCCAAGGCTACACACTTGTTGCAAGTTGGTTGGTTGTGGCCAAGTTTTAATAGCATCAATTTTTGCTTCATCGACATGAACACCCTTAGATGACAAAAGCATAACCCAAGAAAACAAGCTTGTCAACACCAAATGTGCATTTCTCCATACTAGCATAAAGGCGCTTGTTTCTAAGAGTTTGCAAAACGGCCCTAAGATGGGTGACATGATCTTCTAGAGATACGCTAAACACAAGCATATCGTCAAAGTAGACCACAACAAATATTCCAATGTATTTGTGAAGAACATAGTGCATCACACGCATGAAAGTGCTAGGTGCTTCGGATAAGCCCATAGGCATGACTAACCACTCATACAAGCCAAACTTAGTTTTGAAAGCGGTTTTCCATTCATCACCCTCTTAAATGCGAATTTGGTAATAGCCACTTTTAAGATCAATTTTTGAGAAAATGGTGGCTCCGTGAAGCTCATCTAGCATATCATCAAGGCGTGGAATGGGATGCCTATAGCATGCGGTGATAGCATTTATGGGACAACAATTGGAAAACATGCGAAAACTACCACCCCTCTTAGGCACAAGAATAACCAGAATGGAATTAGGGCTTAAGCTCTCACGTACATGCCCATTGTCAATGAGGTGTTGTACTTGCCTTTGTATTTCTTTGTTCTCTCCGGGGTTGACGCAATATGGTGCCTTGTTTGGTAAAGGTGCATCGGGGATGAGGTCGATCCGGTGTTCGATGCCACGAAGTGGAGGTAGTTCAGGTGGTAGCTCATCAGGAAATACATCCGCAAACTCCTGCAATAGATTAGACAACACTAGAGGTAGATGGTGAGAGATGTTAGTTCTTGTCGCTTCGTATTTGCACACTAGGACATGGTGTATAACACTCGATGGGTTCTCACACACTTCTCTGATGTCTCTTTTGGTAGCTAAAAGCACTAAGTTTTTCTTGTCGCTCATCATGGAAGCACTCTTTTCTGGCTTGTGGCGCTCACTCTCTTTTTGGTGGCTCACTCTCTCACTATTCTCTCCATGATGTGTGGGATCTTGCTTGTCGGCGATCACTTGACTTGGCGACATGGGTCGTAGCACGTACTCATTTCCCTTCATCTTGACGCTATAGTGATTGGTTTGCCCATTGTGGATGACGTCGTGGTCAAATTGCCAAGGTCGTCCAAGTAGGAGGTGAAAAACGGACATGGGAACCACATCACACTCCAATGTGTCTTCGTATGCGCCAATCTTGAAGGAGACTTGAATGGTGTGCTCCACTTGAATGGTGCCGGAGTCACTAAGCCATTGGACCTTGTAGGAACGAGGATGCTTCGTCTTGACCAATTGTAGCTTGGAACATAGCTCTTCACTTTCCAAATTGTGGAACTTCCTCCGCCGATGATGACCTTCATGGAACGTCCATTGATGCCCGCTTTGGTGTGGAAGATGTGTCAATGTTGGTCTTCATCTTGTTGATGTTGAAGTGTCAAGACCTTGGAGACAACAAGAGCGGGGCTCAAATCATTGTCACAAAATACTTGGTCATCTTCGTCTTCATTCACTCGTCAGTGCATGGCCACGTGCTCAAGTGCTTCCATTTCTCCTCACTCATGGAGTCATAGGTGTCGTCGTCGTTGGCAATCATGGTGCACCGAGTGGGGCACTCAAATGTCTTGTGGCCTCGGCCTTGGCATGTGAAGCACTTGATGGAACTTGTCTGGACGGTCTCATCCGTTGGAGTAGGTGATGATGAAGCTCTCGTCTTGAGATTGCTTGTAGTAGGAGGACGACGTGAAGATGTCGAAGTTTGCTTGTAACTTGACTTGCCGCCGTTGCTTGGTGTAAGTTTTGTCGAGGTAGAAGGCGTTGTAGTCGTTGAATCTTGATTGTATGAACCGTAGGTCTTGGAAGAGTACTTGGCGTATTTATAGTCATCTTGCACTTGTCACACCGCCTTGGTAGCTTGGTGCACTAGCTCGAGGAGGTTCAAATATCAATACGGTTGGAAATCCACAATCTTCTTGATAGGATGGTTTAGTCCATTCAAGAATCATGCCATAGTTTGCTCCTCATCTTCGGTGACATTGCCTCGAATCATGGCAATCTCCATTTCCTTGTAGTACTCTTCAACAGACTTGGTGCCTTGCTCGAGTAGTTGCAATTTCTTGAATAGGTCGTGGCTATAGTACGTGGGTACAAAGCGCACTCGCATGACATCCTTCATTTGATTCCATGTTGTGATTGGTGGGTCACCTTTTGCTTCACGCCATTCAATGACTTGCTCCCAACAAATGAGGACATAGTCTTGGAACTCAAGAGATGCCATGGTGATCTTCTTTTCTTCTTCATAGTTGTGTAAGCGAAAGATCTTGTCGACCTTCAATGCCCATGAAAGGTAGTCTTCGGGGTCATTGATTCTGGAGAACTTAGGCAAGGTGAACTTGAGCTTGTCATAGCGTTGTTCTTTGATGCGTGCGGGTCGATTGTGAAGGCACTCTTGCCGTGGTTGAGGGTCTTTGACTGCTTGTTGCACGTGCTCCGCTTTATTAGCTTGACGTTGAGGACGTGGTATTCTTGCATGGTTCCTCATTTCTTGGCGCTCCTCGAGGCGTGCGGCTTCTTCTTGTCGCTCTCGTCGGATGGCCTCTTCTTGTTCCCGGTTACGTGTGCGGACGACTTGGGTTGCTTCATTAAGAGCATGTTGGGCTTCAAGGGCTTGCTCGTTACGGTGTTGTTGCTCTAGTCGAATGGTGTCACCATCTTAGTTTACTTGGTGATCTTGGCGTATTGGAGCTTGCTCTTGGTCCACGGTGGCTTGTTCTTGTCGATGTTGTTGTTCGCGCTCTTGAAGGCGGCCTTGCAAGCAATTACCATGAAATGGGTTTTGTGGTGCTTGGCGATCTTCATGGTCTTGACGATGATGCGAGCAACGTCTTGGGTGACTTGAATCTGAAGATGTATCCGAAGAGTGTCGGCTTGAGTGTCGCCTTCTCGATGATGAGAGCGTTGTAGAAGAGCGGGTGTCCATCATGGCTCGAATATCGTCCTAGAGAGTTGCCATTGAGGTGTCAAAGTAGTCTCTGATAACCCACAAGTATAGGGGATCGCAACAGTTTTTGAGGGTAGAGTATTCAACCCAAATTTATTGATTCGACACAACGGGAGGCAAAGAATATTTGCAAGTATTAGCAGTTGAGTTGTCAATTCAACCACGCATGGAGACTAAATATCTGCAGCAGAGTGATCAGTAGCACAATAGTATGGTAGTTTGATAGCAGTAGCAATAATAGTAATAGTAACAGTAACGGTAGCAGCATTAGTTCTATAGTAATTGTGGCAGTAGCAGGAACAACAGTAACTTAGTAAGAAACAATATGTGAAAAGCTTGTAGGCATTGGATCGGTGGTAACGATGGATAATATTCATCATGTAACAGTCATAACTTAGGGCGACACACGAGTACCGGTCATCCGGTGGCTGTGGTTTCCTGGCAGCTCTTCCTCTTGGTCCTCGCACTTGATGTCCTTGCCATCTTGTCCATTGGATGTAGTTGCTCCGTGGCTTCCTTTCAAGTACCTGGTCACACACAAGGTCTCCGCTTGAGATAGTAGCCATGTCTCACATGTGAAATGTGTTAGTTCGAAAAGGAACAAGTTCACCTTAGCTTCGATAGCCCTTGCTCGAGCTCTAGTCATTGGTCCATCTGGTGTCGTAGGAGGCAAAGGTAGGTCCATGGGATGACTCTAGGATGCTCCACATCAACCTATGTATTCACTTAGGGTGTGTTTGGTTTCAATCATCGGGTGGAATGTCATGGGTTGGTTCCGTCCCGAGGGCCCATTCCCGTGTTCGGTCCATCGAACGAATCGGAACCCACTCGTTCCATGGAACAGCATATTCGCTGATTATGCGGAATGAAGTCATACCTCCGAATCGGCCGGACGACACAGAACCGCTCGCTCTCACCCCTCCCGTAACTCTCACTCACACTGAAACCCTTTCCTTCTCGGCGCCGCCACCCCTCGTCTGTCTCGCGCTCTCGATCTGAGACGCCGCCAGGCAGCCTCACCCCTCTCTCTCTCCCGTGTATGGTGGCGGCGGACGGAAAGAGCAACGGCGCTCCCTTCCACAGCGGCGGCGGGCTAGCAACGACGCTCCTGGCGACAACAGCGGCTCACAGGTAAGAGAGAGACAGGGAGGAGCGAGAAGGAATAATGGCGGCGGCGGCTCGCATGGAATAGAGGCACATCGGCCAAAAGAGGTAGCCGGCATGGGCATTCGATCGTCTGCCAATTGGGATCTCGGCAAGCAGTAGCACCCGCCCCATCTGTATGCGCGTGTATGAACACCAATTCAATGTTTATAGGATTTTTTTAGCAATTTTCAGTTGATGATTTTGACCGTATGCGTCATTAGATGTCAAAGTTCATCAAATTGTTATAAGCACAAGCATACAAGTGATAATATACACTAAATACATTCCATTCCGTCTCTCCTACCAAACAATAAAACGTAACCATTCCATTCCGTCTAATTGCTTCTACCAAACACGAGAACGGAACCGGCCTATTCTAGAGGAATGGAACCATTACATTCCGTCCCACTTGGTTCGTCAACTAAACACACCATTAGCAAACATATAGCACAGGTTAGATATGAACGAGTGGTACATTGAAATCTGCGACCAGTGAACATACGTTTACTTATTTTTAGGACAATATACGTTTACTTTTTGTGTGAGAGAGAGATTGACCCCGGGGTGCCAGTGCCTATTTACCTATCCTTTTTTTTAGGCTCTCCCATTTTACCTATCCTTTCTCACGCACTTTCAGCCCAGACTCTCCACCAATAGACGGCCCAGAGAGGGGAGCAGACAGGCGCGGCCTGCGGGCTGGGGGCGCGGTCCGGGTCCGGAACCTGGCTGCCTCCGCGCGCTGCGCCAGAGCGCCTCTGCTAGGACTACTGCTGCGCCGCCGCTCCGAGCGCTGGCCCCTCTCAACTCCGGCCCTGCTAAACTGCGTACGTTCCAGTGCTCCCCGCCTCTATTATACTGCTGCGCCGCCGCTCTGAACGCCGGCCCCTCTCGACCCCGGCCCTCCGCTGCGCTACCCGCGATTCTGCGAGCTTGCCATCAACAGGTGATTTCCCCAAGACCCAACCCCAATCCCCATCAAGCACTAGCCTGGTCGTTTTTTCCCCTAACTATCGCAGCACTAGTCTAGTCTATCTAGGTGATTTCCCTGATTTGTCAAATTTTCTTTCTGAGGGCTTGCATTGATATATGTTCTTATCAATTCATGTTATAGAAATACTGTTTATTCAAGGTGTAGGTTCTTTCTGTAGGCCATGTAAAGCTCATATCAAACAGTGAAATCAATGATTTGATCTGGTAGTATCTTTTGTGTCCCTGCTCTATTAGATGTTTTCTTGGTCATGTTTAATCTACTTTGTTGGATCATCAAGTGTTGAAGTTCAAATTTGTTTCATGGAGCCATATTCCTTTAATCTGTTTATGCTTTGCCATGGAGTACTTTTTGTAATAGTTCTAACTTCTAGCTACTTGAATTTTGGCCTGGGACTTTCTCGAATCCTGGCTCCATGAATCTGCTAGTGTTATGTCGAGTTTCCACCGTCTGAGAATCTGATTATGAGAACGGAACATGATCCATTATAAAAGCCCATTGATTCATAGCAGCAAGTTAGGACTTAGCAGTGAGGAATGAGTGGACTTATCTATTAGATCAAATGCCTTTTTTATTTGGAATCATAAATAGTCATTAGCCTTGACTGCATTTGTTTACTAGTCTCTATTAGATGGGTATGTTTTTTGAACACATGAAATCGTGGGTGGTGTTTTGTTTATGTGTATTGCCTAATGTAAATTATAGGTTTGCAAAACAGAAGAACAAGGGTGGTTCTTTGAATTTTTTTGAAACCTCAATACCCAAACGGAAAACTGTAGCGGTGTGTACTTTTGATGGTATAGTGGCGAAGATAACTCTTTTAATGACCTGGCTATGCTCCTTACTGCATTGGTTCTCTTAAAGAGGTGCCGTTATTTGAATTTTGATCATCGTTCATCTTCATGAAAATCCAGGTTACGATAAGCAGGGGCACAAGTGGTTTTACACAATGGTTCATTTCAAGAACAGGTACATGGTGATGGAGGTCTTCATCGACGCTAGCAGAGGAGAGGCTGATCCTGTCATCCTCACCCAGTTCAACATAACCAAAGTGATCAGAGACAGCATCCAGCTCAATTTTGGGGAATGCGGCCTAGCTGCATCTCTTGGATCATTGCAAGGTGCTAATAATTTCTAAAGCATCATCAATTCCTCTAGGCAGCATTATAAGTGTCTGCAGTGTGTTTTCCAGTTCTGTTTAGACTTTTAGAAGTAGTTCTGAGCTCTGGTCATCTTCTGCAGTGAAGTATGTAAATCCTGTGACGAAGCTTTGCGTAATCCGAGTGTCGCGTGAAGATCACCAGAAAGTGTGGGCTGCTATCACAATGGTGAGGAGCAATGGGAAGATCCCAGTGTCGTTCAACCTCTTGGATGTGAGTGGTGAGTGGATAATTCATGTCTTTGTTCTTTTCTTTTTAACAATCGGTTTGCCGCACAATGAGTATATTTAACAACCTGCTTCTTAGTACTTTTGAGTGTAAGGTAAAGTTCAGTTAGCAATCACATGACCTCCTTTCTAATTTTTATGCATGCATGTATTTTTTGAGTTTGTTGAAACTATTTCTCTCACCGAGACCCCGAGACTTGGTTTTGATGTATTCCCTGCACAAGCTTTGGCCTGATGATGTATGTTTTTCCATGTATAGAGCCCAGACTTAGGTTCTGAGTGTTTTGTCTCTGCGCAAACTTTGGCCTGATGATGCTACTCCATGTATAGTTTTGATGCTCATCCTCATATCCTTTGATGTACTAGTTATTTTGTTGTGATCCCTAACAGAAAGGAATGTTTTGGTAGGCCAACTGTGGCAGTTCAGAGCTGACCATCAATCTCCTCCTATCCAGGAAGTATCAGGGCCTGCAAGAAAGCAGCGCTGGAGTGCGAAGAAGCGAAGTTTGAGCAGTACAAGCTGGCTGCTGGTGACCGTATGACGCAGGAGATTATCGAATCCATGCAGAGTTGCTTTGCCAAACTTAAAGGATTAGATAGTTAGTAAGTTAACGTTTGTTCCGTGCCAGCAGTCTGGAAAAAGAACTCATAATAATCTAGACAAACGACATTGTTGCCGCTCTGTCCAAGTGTGCAACACCGCACCCATGCGCCAAAAAGGCCTACTCTAGAGAGAGCTTAGGGAAAACGATGTTCTTGTGGAAGAAATGTTGTGTGACTAATCATGTAGCATCCGGTATGGCGAAAAAGAATGATGCAGTTTAGCCAACGTTTTCCTGTTTCTTTTTGAGAAGGGGCGCTTTAAAAGGTTTAAGCATTATACCCAGCCTCTGCACAACTAAAATGCACATAGACAAATAAAATCCTCTCGCACAAAAGAAAAATAAAAAGGCGAAATACTAAGAAATATGTAGTCTGTATAACGGCTAACGCGGAGGTGGGCCAATCCTAAGACCATGCTGCCACTCATGTTGGGTAAAAATATCCCTCGTCGTATCCTCCAATCGTGTACACACCTCCGTAAACAGGTCTCGATTCTCCACGCGTTGTAGAGAGGAACATAAACAGAGTCCCGGTACATCTGTAGATAACCTGCATCAGAGAAGTGCTTTTATTATTAAAAACTTTATCATTTCTACATAGCCAAAGCGACTAAATAACGGCAGGCGCTCCCACCCTAAGAAGAGTTCTAAACCTGTGATCAATCTCATGTAACCAGTTGCCAAATACATTAGCAACAATACAAGGAGGATACAAGCTAGAAACTATTTGGATGACTGACCATATAGGACGAGCTAATTTGCATTGGAAGAACAAATGTTTTATTGTCTCATCATGATGACAAAAGACACATTGCGGACTTCCATACCAATTTCTCTTAATAAGGTTATCTTTAGTAAGAATGACTCCGCGACGAAGATACCATGCAAAGATTTTATTCTTCAGAGGTATCTTCATCTTCCGGATCTTCTTGTTATTATCAACTGGCACATCAGACTGGATTAATGCTCTATACATAGACTCCACTAAGAATTGACCATTCCCATGTAGGTTCCATCGAAATATATCAGACCCATGTGACAATTGCACCGTGGACAACCGATGTAGCAGGATGTACCACGATTGGAGTCTGGGTCCAATTAAATCTCTTCTGAATGCCACATTTGGTGGAAATGATTGCATTACCGTGGCGATAATATCACCCTTGTGACGCACAATGTTGTATAGAGCCGGATATTGTTCCCGGAGTGTGGCATTCCCTAGCCACTTGTCCTCCCAGAATCTAATTTTCGAGCCGTCCTTAATCGAAAAGGATCCATAAGAGAAGAAATATTTCTTCGTGGCCATTAGACCCGCCCAAAAGTGAGAATCTCCGGGCTTCCAGTATACTTGGGATACCGCCTTGGAACCCACATATTTCCTTCTCGGAAGGGTTTGCCATACACCATCTTCGGTCAGTAATTTAAATAACCATTTGCCAAGAAGGGCCCTATTCTTAACCTCAAGGTCATGAATGCCCAACCAGCCTTGGTCTTTGGGACGGCAGACCACACTCCATTTAGCTAGTCTATATTTCTTTCTCTCGCTATCTCCTTGCCAAAAGAATCTTGATTGAAAATAGTCCAATCTATGTAAAACTCTTTTCAGCAACTGGAAGAAGGAGATCATATATAGTACCATGTTATTTAGTACTAAATTTATGAGGACCAATCTTCCACCAAGAGACAACAATTTACCTTTCCAACTGCTAAGCCTTTTTTACAGTCTCTCTTCGACGTGTTTCCATTCAGCATTTGTGAGTCTCCGATAATGTATCGGTATCCCTAAATATGTGATTGGAAACTAACCCAACCCGCATCCGAACAGTTCAACGTATAGGTGGGCCTGATCTTGAGGCTTGTCAAAACAAAACAATTCACTTTTATGAAAATTGCTCTTAAGACCCGAGAGTTGCTCGAATGCTGATAAAATTAATTTCAGATTTCTCGCTTTCTCAAGGTCAAGATCCATGAAGAGAATTGTATCGTCAGCGTATTGAAATATAGAGAGACCACCATCAACTATATGATTTACTACCCCATCAAATTAACCATCAACCTTCGCACGCTCAATTATGACCGCTAGCATATCCACCACTATATTGAATAGCATAGGCGATACCGAGTCACCTTGTCGCAATCCCTTCTTTGTTTGAAAATAATGTCCAACATCATCATTGACCTTAATGGCAACACTACCTCCAGAAACAAAGCTATGGATCATAGCACGCCACTCTGCAGAAAATCCTTTCATTCTAAGAGTCTGTTGAAGAAAGGGCCATTTGACTTTGTCATAACCTTTTTTAAAGTCTATTTTGAGTACCACCCCATTCAACTTTTTCCGATGTAATCCATGGACTGTTTCATGAAGGATAACAACTTCATCAAGATGTGTCTACCTTGCATAAATGCAGTCTGTGAAGGACGAATCACGTGTTCAGCAACCGAATTTAGCCTAATAGTCGCAACCTTCATGAATATTTTAAAACTAACATTAAGGAGGCAAATAGGTCTATATTGTTGTATCCTTTCAGCCTCATTAACCTTAGGTAATAAAATAATCTCGTCGAAGTTTAAGCGAAACAATTCTAATTGGCTAGCATGTAGGTCGCTAAATAAAAGTAGGAGATCCGGTTTGATGACTCCCAAAAGTTCTGATAGAACTCAGCGGAAAAACCATCCGGTCCCGGGGCTTTGTTATGCTTCATTAGGAAAACCACCTTTCTAATTTCTTTCTCGGAGTATGTGGCTGTTAGAAGGCCGTTTTCCTTATCAGAGACCTGCGGGATGTTATCTGTTCGAGACTCATTTATCGAGAAGTTTCCTTCCTCTAGGGCTTCGAACAATTTTTTATAATAATTAGTGATATAAGATTTAAGTTGCTCATGCTCCTCAATCGTGCCCTCGTCCTGTTGTAAGGAATGAATAATTTTTTTCCGGTGTCTGCCATTGGCGACTCCATGGAAATTTCTACTATTCGAATCACCTTTCAGGATAAATTGAGAGTTAGAATGTTGGTACCATTTGAGTTCTCTTCACACAGCAGCCTATCTATCTGTGCATTCGAATGACTTTTGATCTCAATTTCATGCTCAGATAGAGGTCTAACCTCTGCCAAAGCTTCTAACTCATCAATGATAGATGAAAGACGAAGCTTCTCTTTTTTGAGTATACCCACCGTATGCCTAGCCCAACCACCAAGAAATTTGCGTAATGCATGCATTTTGTTATTTCATTTGTGAGTTGGGGTATGCCCGGCCACCGGTTTCTCCCACACCTCCTTGACCATGTCATGGAAGCCATCCCAAAGCAACCACCCAAGTTCAAACTTGAACTTGCCTCTATGGTGGTCGTGGCAAACCGGTAGTTAAGAGACTGGGTGTGTGGTCTGATATAGCCTCAATACGAGGTAGAGCACGAACAGACACCAATGGAAATTTAGTTTTCCTGTTTCTGTAAGCTGATACACTTTATCAAGCGTTTTCATGTTTGTTGAATCTGATGTTCACGCTCTGGAACAAGAGCATATGCTCCATTATAGTTCCACTGATGAAAAAGAGAAACTGAGCGGTACAATGTTCTCCAAGGAGGCAAAGCGAGAATAAATTTTTGCTAGGTCAATAAATATAGTACTAGTACTAGTAAACAGAAATCCCACAGGTTAACCAGCTAGCATTTGCTGCAGTGCAATCTATTTTCATTTCTCATTGCTCTCCGCCACCTAGCTTCAATAAGACTGGGGATACATCCTAGCACATCACCACTGATAAACTACTTCCTCTGTTTTTATTTACTCTGCATATTAAAATTAACTGAAGTCAAACTTCATAAAGTTTGACCAAGTTTATAGAAAACAATAGACATTTATCATAATAAATCTATACGATGTGAAAGTACATTCAATAATAAATCTAATGTTGTTGATTTGTTATTGTATATCTTAATATTTTTGTTTATAAACTTGGTCAAAGTTTGTAAAGCTTGACTTTGACCAAAGCTAATATGCGAACTAAATAAAAACAGAGAGAGTACAAAACAAATTTTGCAAGAGGGAAAGAAAGGCAGAGGGAATGGAAGGAAACATAGTTCGGTTGGTGTTTTCAAACCCACAATAATGCGAACTTATTAATTGTTATCTTACCTGATCAATTCAGTACCTTCATATTAATACTAGATAAGAGCAAAACCATGAATCGGAGCTGCTCCACAACGGCTGAGGGCAAGAAAAGCTCAAGCAACAATCTGGCACGTCCTTTTAACCGACTCAAACATAAATCCATGTTTACCATAAATACTAGTATCTGTTTCTGTGTAATAAACAAGTCGAGTTTTCAGCTTCAAATTCAACTTTAAAGAAAAAGGACCTACCAGGACTCGAACGCTGGTGGGCAGCGAGCTCACCTGCTCAGCTAGCCACCCGAGCGACACTCAGTCCTCAATTCAACTTCAAAATTTATATGACAAAATTGACAAGCAACTTCACATTCAAAGCATTACTAGAATACCATACGTTGATTTTGGATGACAGGAACATTCAACAGAAAAGTCACGAACGTTACATGTATCCTGATTATCAGGGCATGTTACAACTGAGACAGGCCAATAAAGCATCTCATAAGACAAGCAACCATCACTTTAGAAACACACAACATGGCGCTATTCCAGCCACAAGGATAATGAGGTGCCAAAAAGAATATTCAAGAACATCCTGACAATTTTTGAACTCACCGAATCACGACAGTGATAACAGGTGTTTCATTTATACATCTTATAACATTAGTTTGCATGTAAGCAACAGTACAGTTTGATATAGAAGGTGCATCCTCTTGCAAGTTTGAGGATATGGTAAAACTAGCTTTTCACCTAAAGTTCTTGGCACACAGAAGCAATGTTTCCCTTGACGACATCAAGCGTAGACAAGGAGGCCCATCAGAAGTTGCCTGCGGATAACACCAGACATAGCCTAATCAGCAAATTGTGTGGCATGGTTTGCAGTTCTAGTTGCAGGTTTATGATCATGGAAGCTACATATACTCTATATTACTCCCTCCGTTCCTAAATATAAGTCTTTTTAGACATTTCAAATGGAATACAATATACAGATGTATGTAGACATATTTTAGAGTGTAGATTCACTCATTTTGCTCCGTATGTAGTCATTTGGTGGAATCTCTAGAAAGACTTATACAAGTATTTGGGAACGGAGGGAGTAGAACACACGGGAGCAGTGTGCTTTAGCTCCCTATTATGGACAATCATCCTTACAGGTATACAAAGCCTGAGATCAAATAAATACTTCTGGAGTCTAGACACAAAATAACGAGGAGCCTTGATGTTTCGATTTGCTAAATGAATGCCATAACTGATCCTCCAATTTGTCTGTTGATTATACTACCTTGCAACAGTATTTTTCCGAGAATGATCATAGATTGGGAACTCCCAAACATCTAATCTCAAAATCAACCACAACAAATCGACCAACAAGCATCAACGACCCCCAAATCATACCTATCGAACCGGAGCTCAGTGGTGGTGTCTGTGGCCGTGGTCATGGCCGTGGGAGGAGGAAGAGCAGCCGCCCTTGCCGCCGCTGGTCCCCTCCCCGGCGTCCCCATGCGGATTCCGGCGGCCGCCGTCCGCCTCGTCGTCGCTGCAGTCCTCGTCGAAGGGCACCTCCTTGTGGAAGATGCAGCACTTTTTGGAGCTCTTGCGGCCGAGGGACTCGTTGTCGACGGTCCCCTCCTTCCAGGACACCTTCTTCTTCGCCCGCCGCTTCAGCCGCAGGACCACCGTCTCCGGCGGCGGCGGAGCGGCCGCGGGGGCGGAGGAGGAAGGGGAGGGGTCGATCGTCACGGTCACGGATCCGGATGACGACGACGACGACGGAGGCGGCCCGCGGGTAGCCATAGCGATCTGCGATTTCTCCTCGTTTCCTTACTCTCTCGCTTGTCTAAACTTTCCCCACTTTCGTTTCCCTTGGGATTTTTTTTTCGTTCATGGTTTGCGGTGCCCCCTTGGGAAATTGGAACGATGGAAGTCCGGGCGTAGAACACACTTTTTTTTCCCTTTTGAGGGCGTAGAGCACATTTGTCTCCCATTTGATTATACTGTACCAGTTCGCCACGTTTCTGTCAGAAATTCCAACTTAAAACTGCACGAGTATTAACAAAAAATATAAGGTTCGGAAATTCAATTTGGCTTCCGAGAGCACGTGCTCCCCGGCCCAAAATTAATTTTTGAAATGTTAAAAAAAATCAAGGCAACATTTTTATTTGTTGTTAGTCACATCCAAATGCTACCCGTAAATTTTGAGGCAAAAAGATTAAGCATTTTGGCATGTGTAAAAAAACACCAAATGCTAAAATGTTATCCTAAATTTGTTTTTTTCATCGACGAAACACTGCTATTCCGTTTTACATGAAAATTGTCAAACTTACTTGCTGTTTAGAGACAAAAGTAAGAATGAATCAACCGCATCAATTCCATTGATAGTCACATCTTATATACAAGGGGAGAAGACGCATTGCAAGGGACGCGCCCGAGAGTAGGATGTGTGGAAACGCCGTGACGGCCGCCGAACTGGTAACCGTACGTGCGCTATGTACAAGCGAGGATTAACCTCAGTTACATAAATAATTTAATCCTAACACTCCCCCTAATCCTTGCTTATCCTTGTGACTGATCATCTCTGGAATTATCCCCTTCAAAAACCCTGCGGGGAAATTTAAGGAGAAATATACAATATGCCATAAAAAACTTCTTCCAAAAACCCAGTGGAAAAATAAGGAGAAAATGGCACATTAAATGTTTGTATTACTATTGCCTCATTAAAAACCTTCTATGAGAAACCATATAGGAAAAAGTCATAAAGGAAAAGAGTGCAATATCAAAGATCCAGAGATTCCGAACAGGTTGTTGTTCAGGAGTACACTCCCCCTGTACCTTGCAAATAACAAAGTCATCTCATACCAATTCCAACAACATATTTCTGGAATGAAGAACTTGGTAAACACTTTGTGAATAAATCATCAAAATTATAGCGTGACTTCATTTGCAAGTTATTTATCTTCCACCTATCTTCAGCTCATGTGGAATAGAATACTTTTGGAGCCATACATATTCTAATGTTGCTCTTTATAACCTTTCTGCATCTAGTAATACAAAGAAAATTATCTTCGTAGATGATGGTGGGTGATTCCTACCAATCAACCCTACCTGAACTTTCAACAAAGTTAATCATTCTGAGAAGTCACATACATCTACGTGATGCTTCATACAAATCGATGATTTCAGAATGACTAGTGGATGCAGCCACTAAAGTTTGTCTTCTCGACTTCCAAGAGAAGGTCACGCCTCCATTCAAGGAGACAAAAACCAGTCTATGATCTAGGATTATGGGGATGAAATATATACCCAACATCACAATATCCAACCATGGTCATATCTTGATTTTTTTTCACAGAACAAACCAAGATCTATGGTGTCTAGAAGATATCTAAAAATATTCTTCACACCAACCCAATGCCATTTAATCAGTGATGCATTGTATTTAGCCAATAAAGTCACTGCTAATGATATACCAGGCCTGGTGCAGTTTGCTAGATACACCAGTGCTCTTATTGCACAGTGATACGGAAATTCACGTCCGAATATCTCTTCATCACCACCATTAGGCCTTAATGTGTCCTTATCTCTAGTAATCCAGAGATCTCAAAACCATAGTTCTTTAATGGATATGACTTATCCATGTTGAACTTTCAACAATCTTTTGGATACATGTAGACTGATGGATAAGTATTCCTGAAGGAATACGCTCAAGTTCCAAACTCAAACAAAGTTTGGTCTCAACCAAATCTTACATCTTAAACTCCGTCATAAGATGATTTGCTTGTCTCATGTATTTCTTGTGTAGTTCCAATGATATTCAGATCAGCAACATACACATAAACTATACAAATCTTTCTTTGGATTCCTTGATGAGTATACATGAGCAACTATCATTGTTTGAGTAATCCTTCTAACAAAGGAACTCACTCAGTCGGTTATACCACATCCTTGCTGACTTCAAGTCATAAAATGACCTTTGAAGATTCCACAATACATGTTGTGAATAAATTCAGAATCTTAATTCCATCAGGAATTATCATAGAGACATCTGAATCAAGTGACTAATACAACTATGCAGTCACGACATCCATCAGTTTGATAAACAAATTCATTATTCACTGCCAGTGATATTAAATATCGGAACGTTATTCCACTCACAACAGAAGAACATGTTTCATCTTAAACGATGAAGGGTCTCTGCGTGAACCCATGTGCTACAAGCCTCGCTTCATGTCTCACCACCTCTTGGTTTTCATTTCTCATGAACAAAAAAAACCATTTGCTCCCCCGGGGAACAAATTCAGAGGAGTGGGTATTACTGATCAGGTCAATACCCCCTCTTCTTGAGAGCGAGTGCATCCTCAATTGCTGCCTTCCTTTGGATCAACTAGAGCGTTTTAGACACTCAACCATGCATGGAATTTGGTTCTAGATCCAATCCAATGTCTTTCGCAATTCATGAGGATAAATAAATGTCGACATAATGTAGTCTTTATTATATGATTCTCCCGAATCCATATCCAGAGTGGAGATTTCATCATTACCTTTTGACTCTTTGTGATTTCCCACAACAATTGAGTCAAGGCCTTCCGATGTCCCAGCACAAACATTTGTGTGCACACTCGTGCTGGGTCTTGGATGTGTCCAACATCCTTCAGGTGTCTTTCAACTCTTGGTTGAATATCAACATGAAGTTGACCTGCAATTACTGTTTGAGGATTCCTCATTCCCCTTGGACGCTTCCATGAAGCCTTGTCCTCTTGTGTCTAGATTCCTCCCCCTCTTCGGTGGCCAAGTGGACCTATGGGTCACATCCACTCTTTCTGACACATTCACTATGGGAACATTTTACTTTGTGACACCTATAAACTTAGTAAATGCAACCGGCAGATTATTTGCGATACTTTGCAAATTGATAATCTTCTGAACCTCCAGTTTAGACTCATTCGTACGTGGACCTCAGGACTAGATGTCTATTCACATCTCAATCTATTTTCTGGCATTCAATGTGGTCCATATCCCCCCTAATGCCGAAAAATGTCCTGATCAAAATACAATCAGCGTACCAGGCCATAAACAAGTCCCCTTCTTAGGACTACAGGTACTTTATGATTGATGGAGAATTATACCTCACATAGATCCCCAATTTCTATGAGGGCCCATATATGTACGCTGCGGTGGTAAAATCGGTATGTATACCACACAACCGAATTATCGCAGATGGGAAATACTTACTCATTTCCACGTACTAACTGCAACAGGGAGACCATATAATATGCAGTTCGTCGAATTTGTATATGCAGTACGTAAAACTGCAATGTCCCCAACTAGATGTTGGGAGATTACAATTCTGTAGGAGCAATCTTGCTATCAACTTATCCTCTTGACAAGTGATTCCGCAAGACCAATCTGGGTATGTACACAAAGTACCAATAGGCTCCACAGTTATGCCTCAATATAGGCAGTAATCATCAAATGCTCACGAACTAAATTTCGCAGCATTGTCCATTCTGATGGATTTTATCCCGTGCTAGGATTGATTTGCTCTCAAATTAATGATCTGAGCAATCAACTATGCAAAAGCATGGTCCCTTTATAATAAGACACACATTGGACCATCTCACTAATGCATCCAAGAACACTATAAAATATGTGAATATCCCATATAACAGTTGAATTGGATCACATATATATCTCCTATCCAAGGAAATCTAGTGGCCCATCCTCTTTCATGAGATAAGATGGCCTTGTGATCAGTTTCCTGGTTTGGACACATCGTGCATACACAATTCAATGAATTTAGAAAATTCACACGGTTAGATTTGTGTCCAATTGGACCATCAATAATTTTCTCATCATCACAATACTAGGGAGACCCATGCAATGTTGCCATATCTTGAACTTATCAAGATTCTAGAAAATTATATTATACGCCAAATGCGTATCTAATTTAATGTATGTATAGTACAATCCAAAAGATAGAGAAGACATTTAGTTTAGGATTTCATTCAAAACCCTTTTGCTGAGTCATGAGTAGGCTTCCAACCTCACTCGCTTTATGAGTTTCAACATAGAAACCATTGCGGATATCCTTAAAACTCAGCAAGGTATGAGTAGAATCTAGATACATCAATGCACCCATGATTACCATGTAGTACCCATAGGGAGTGTAACTGTGGCTTGACCAGAACCAACAATTACCGTATCACGACCACAATTTTCATGACACTTCTATTACTCTTATCAAGAGCTTGCAATGGAAACACTTATTCTCCCAAAATATCGTGTTAGTAGACCCAGTTTCCACTTAACACATTTCCTTCTCAATTGGATTATTTCGTTAAGTTTCTAAAGAGAAAGAAACCAACTTCAACATATGATTGAACTCATATGGACATAATACATACACCATAAACTATATATGTTAGAGGACATACCACAAGCATCATGTCTGATGACATAGCTATCATATTATGTTGATGGACATAATTCATTTTACAGCATGTAATATGTCTATAGACATCATTACAGTGCTTGACAAAAGAGACTGAATCCGGTCTCCATATATGTCAATAAAATTGAAGTCCACTAACATGTCATCGATACTCAATAGTGGACCTTCCTTTTGCTGAGTATGATCCTAGTTGCCCGTGTTCCCAGGAACATCTGGGAACTTTCAACCATTGGAAAATCATTGTTATTGCAAGTGAAGTGAGATTCACGCTTGTTCCCATGGGCCTCTTGCCCTTAGCCAATTAATGGATGTACAAATCCACCAAATGCATGGAAGTATCACATTTCCTTGCATTGTGAGTCGTATAACCACATGTGTAGCGACCGAGGCTACTGACCTTGTCATTCTCCAAGAAATGACTTTTGCCCTTTTGTGCTCCATTCATATTCTGCTTCTCATCATGTCTTCACTTTCCTTCACCATTGACAAAACAATTCAGTCAAAATCCTCATAAAAGGATTAAAAGTGGAACACATTTCATCGATGAGATTGGCATCTGAAACCGCACTATTGCAGAATCTCAACTCTCGGTTGATTTTGTGCACATTAGAGTTGTATGTTGTCACTGACTCAAATTCATGGAATCGGACGAGCATCCATTTCCTATGCACTTCAAGCATCATCATCACCATATATTGATCACATTGCTCCTCAAAAGAGCTCTAGGGTACCAGATACCCTATTATTATAGATCATGGTGTAGTGAAGTGCAATGTGACATACTTTGCTATAGTGACTATAGCCGGAGCCCCTGAGCGGGTGTGGTTATGTGGGAACTGAGATTCCGGGCCGCCAAGTTAATCTTGACATTAATTGCCTAGATTTGATTATTGAAACCATCAATGGCAAACACAGGAAAACAGTTTCTTGGATATGTCCAACCTATCCTGCATGAAATCATCATGCTTATTAATTTACTCCTAGGTAAATTCTCAACATATAGCGATTATAAATTCGCCTAATCTCATATGTTGATATGGTAATGCGCTTTATAATACAGTAAATATATCAAATAAATTACTGTAAAAACACATAGTAACAAAAACTGCATAGCTAGCAGCTATAGCAGAAAAGAATAATGAGGTAAACAAAACGGTCAAGGACCGAGTCTGCATACCCCAAACGAGTGGGCATACGCCACTTTTTTTGCATTTTCATTTTTTTTCTTTTATTCATGGGCCTGTCTAGTCCACTCGAGCGGCTGTGGATGTGAGCGGTTAGGGATTCTATCCAACCGCCACCATGACACGATCCTCCCGATCGAGCCACCGCACAGATCGGGCGCCAGCGCTTGCGAGTTGTCGGCGTTGCCATACCGCCACACGCCGCCGACGCGACACTGCTGCAGCCCGTTTTTCCAACGATGTTTGTTCACCGTGCGGCCAGCAATTTATGCCTTGCCGTCACACTGTTCGGTGCGCTGCCGACGACGCCGTGCCCTGCCGGCATCCATTTCTGCCGATGACGCATCTTTGTGCGTCACCGCACATTTTGTACTCACCACGTGCGCCGTGCCACGCAGCCAGCCATGGTGTCGCATCGCCTTGCCGTTGTGTCTCTCAACCCACAGCCACTCCCAGTCGCGTGCGCCACCGTCGTCCTGCGCAGCCGCGCCGAGCCTTGCCATCGGTTCATGAAACGCCGCAGCGTCCGGCCATCGCATCGCGTAACCGCTTGTCTTGCAGTACGCGTGCACTATCCATGTTGTCGCCATGCCGAGCACTGGCCATTGACGTTGAGAGCCTCGTCAAGAGGCCGCGTTCGCAGCCGCCTCCTCGCCTTGCACCTAGTGAGCGCCTCCCCGACTTGTCGTTCCATCGCGAGGTCACGCACGCGTCTCCAACCATCGGTGATGCCGAGAACGACGACCGGGCGATGGTGCTTCCTTTCTTCCCGTGTATACGCTCGGACAAATCGATTTTTTGCATGAGTGCATGAACATACAAGAGAAACAATCAATTGTTAAACGGGCAATTGTTAGTCATGAGATGATCAGATTGAATATGATAACTCCAGATCCATGCATGCTCCCGTGGCCGTGGGCAGCCTGGTGCGCCTCGCGTCCAGTGCCGATGGAGAGGCACTTCTTGTCCGTTCCACATCGCACAATAACGCTCCGCCACGCCGTTGGTCGATGCGGCGCCGCCGCACCCGGTAGTCTTGCCGTTGTTGCACAGGATGACTCCGTTGGAACAAGGCGGTAGCCGAACGAATCGCTGCTCAGCGCCGTTCGCTGAGTGGCAGTTGCCCTTGCGCCGGGAGCCCGGGAGACCTTGCCGCCAGGGTCGCGCACCGCATCGGTCGTCGCCCTGTTCCGCGCTGGGGCCGAGCCGCCGAGGGCCTTCCTCGCCGAGACCTAGACCAGGGCCGCCGGGGATCGCGCAAGGCATCGACGGGGTCTGCGTGCGCCAGCGCCGCCAGCCTTCTCTTTTCTTTGTGGCCTAATCGCTCTCTGTTAGGGCAAAATGCTGATAACGTGTTTAGAGACAGAAGTAAGAATGAATCAACAGCATCAATTCCATTGATAGTCACATCTTATATATAAGGGGAGAAGACGCATTGCAAGGGATGCGCCCGAGAGTGGGATGTGTGGAAACGCCGTGACGGCCGCCAAACCGGTAACCGTACGTGCGGTATGTACAAGCGAGGATTAACCTCAATTACATAAATAATTTAATCCTAACACTTGCGACACTACCACTAACATGCACAAAAAGATCAGTTTTTTAAAAAACATTTAATATATGTTTTTTGCATTACTGTTCACCGAGAAGCATGTGCTTCCGAGAGCCAAAATGCTCAAAAAAAGATACCTTTTTTTAATGTAACACAATAAAACTCCCTCCAATTCTTCTTACTTCACATATAATCTTTAGAGTCGTAATATTATTGGTGTTCTCGGCAAGGCCCATATCTCCTAATTGCGATCTAAAGTATTCTGGTGAAACCATAGACCCCGTAAGCTTATGTACTGTATTCAAGTGACTGGGAGACTTCATGTCCACTACATTTTTTTATATTCTTCTCGTTAGCCTCGATTACCCGAGAATCTTACACCGCTTCTACATCGAAGTATACCTGGTCATCCGTCGGGCCAGGTTGGGCTTCGGGCCGAGCTTCGGGACGGGCCTAACAAAGCCCGAAACAGAAAACCTAGGCCCGAGCCTGGCCCAAGGCGGCCGTCGGGCCTAGTTTCCAGGCCCAAACCCGGCCAGTCAGTGAAAAAGCCCGTCGGGCCTCAGATCAAGCCTCTTCCCTAAAACGCAAGTATGGCAAGCCTGGGGTCCGGCCCGATGTGTCCTTCGGGCTCAAAACTTAGGCCTGGGCCCGGCCCTGTGTGTCCTTCGGACTCAAAACTTAGGCCCAGGCCCGGCCTGGCGTGTCCTTCGGGCTTAAAACTTAGGCCCAGGCCTGGCCCATGGGCAAGATCGGGCCAGGTCGAGTCTGGTATCCCATGGCCAGGTATACACCGACGACACACTTGGTGGGTGTCGGTGCCAAAACCGGCGGATCTCGGGTAGGGGTCCCGAACTGTGTGTCTAAGGCGGATGGTAACAGGAGGCAGGGGACACGATGTTTACCCAGGTTCGGGCCCTCTTGATGGAGGTAATACCCTACGTCCTGCTTGATTGTTCTTCATGATATGAGTATTACAAGAGTTGATCTACCGCGAGATCAGAGATGCTAAACCCTAGAAGCTAGCCTATGGTATGATTGTATGTTGTTCTACGGACTAAAACCCTCTGGTTTATATAGACACCGGAGAGGGCTAGGGTTACACAAGGTCGGTTACAAAGGAGAAGATGTACATATCCGTATTGCCTAGCTTGCCTTCCACGCCAAGTAGGGTCCCATCCGGACACGAGACGAAGTCTTCAATCTTGTATCTTCATAGTCCAACAGTCCGGCCAAAGGATATAGTCCGGCTGTTCGGAGACCCCCTAATCCAGGACTCCCTCAGTAGCCCCTGAACCAGGCTTCAATGACGATGAGTCCGACACGCAGTATTGTGTTCGGCATTGCAAGGCGGGTTCCCCCCTCCGAATACACCATGGAAGAGTTTGAAATACAAGGATAGTGTCCGACCCTGCAAAATAGGTTCCACATACCACCGTAGGGAGAATAATATTTCCACAAATCTAATTTGCTGACATGTTTTGATAGCATGATATCACGTCACGGCCCGGTCATTATTTGAACCGTTTTTCTTAACCAGCTCCGCACATAAAGCGAGACGGTTTCCTTGACACGTCTTGTCAAAGAAGAGATCGTGTCCCCCTTATCACGGGATTCTCATTAATATAAACGTGGGTAACCCAATCGTGCCTGCTGGTATGACTCCTAGATCTTGTTTAAGTCTCAAACGGCCATGAGGAGGACGCCTGATATTCACCCTCTTTATAAAGGGGACAAAGATTTTTCTTTTTTCCTCACGCGCTCAATCGAATCCTTCCCCGCCTCGAGTTCTAACACCCAAAGCTCAGGTCAGGTGCTTCGGACCTTCAACTATGTCCGGATCCAACCTTCAAGGTCGGTGGATGCCTTCCTCCGTCACAGAGGAGGACATCAAGAAGTTGAGAGAGGCCAGGTATCTGACTGCCGAAATTTCGCATAGGCTGCCCGCCCGAGGGCAGGTCGTTCCTACTCCCGAACCCAACGAGAGCGTTGTGTTCATCTCCCACTTCCTCCGAGGACTAGGCCTCGCTCTGGATCCCTTTATCAGGGGTCTCATGTTCTATTACGGGCTGGATTTTCATGATCTGGCCCCGGATTCCCTTCTTCACGTCTCGTCATTTATTGTCATATGTGAGGCCTTCCTCCGCATTACCCCTCACTCTGGCCTATGGCTCAAGACCTTCGATGTGAAGCCGAAGATGATCGAGGGGCAGCACGCAGCGTGCGGAGGTGCTTTAATAAGAAAAATTGCTGACGCTCCATGGCCAGAGAGTTCCTTTCCAGAGGTGTCCGGATTGTGGCAGCCGGAGTGGTTTTACGTCACAGCTCCCCGAAGTGCCAAGTGGGTAGCTGTCCCCACCTTTCGCTCGGGCCCTTCACCACAGCTGATGTCATGGGTCAGCAGGGGGCTGAGCTGGGGTCCAACAAAGGACGTGCCAATACTGCAGAGCCGCCTCCGAGATCTCTTTGAGAGAGATTTCAGTCTGGTTATGGTAATGCAAGTTATGCCAGTTCGTCGAATCCAGCCTTGTAAACGCCGACCCTCCGCATGTGGGAGTTCAACCCGGAAGGACCGCGTGCTATTCAACATTTCCTCGGCATGACGCATGAAGAGATGTACAAATCGTTCTTCGGACCTCAAATAGAGTGTCCGGACACCACCGAGGATGTGGGCCTGAGCTGCAACCGCCCCGCTGCCCAAGTAAGTAATCCCATGCCGAACCTGTTGTCCTTTTATTCATCATGACATCATTCTAAAGAGCCGCCTTTTGACCAGGACTAGATAACAAAGGCGATGATGATCAGGTGTTCGGCCCCCCTTCTCGAGGGCTTGGACAATCCGGTACTGGACAAGATGCTCGAGCCGGCGCCTTATCCAGTGTCCTCAAAGGAAGATGATGGGGGGAATAAAGAGGGCGAAAGTGGGCCTCACTCACTACTTATTCCAACCGGGGGAATGAGCACCTCCGTGAGGGAGGACAATCAAAGGAAGGAATCTGACATTCTCTCCCCCCGGGGAAGGAAGAGGACTACCTCTGAAGATCCGAAAACTAAGGTTTCCAAACGGGAAAAGAAATCTTCATCAGAGGGTCCTACCTCGGAGGGTTTTCTTGCCGCACAATGTCCGCGCGGGGATCAGCCCTCTACCGAGCTATAAGTAATCGAAAAGTACTTAATAGTGCAAACATCCTACCTTACTTCCGAAGACAATAACTGATACTTATAAATTGTAGTCCAGATCGTAGCCCTTCTCGACAGAGTTCATCTTCGGGGGATCTTCTTCCGGAAATGATGGAGAGCGAAACGCCTCCCCCGGACACCCCGCCTCAAGAAGCGGGCGACCTTGAAGTGTCGTCGCGAAGGGTATCCCCGGATCCACTAGGGCCACAGGATAACCCTTTGGCTACCCGGAATCCCCAGTATCCGGCTCCTAAGGAGAGTGACAGCAAGGGTCCGTACAGTGTGCGGACGGACGCGCTGAAGAATCTTCTGGGGCAAGCGGCCGTCTCGGAAGCGCATCGTATGCTAATGGGTACGGTAATTGAAAGGATTTTATCCGCTGAAAGCGGTTTGCATGAAGCCTTTATGAGTCTGCTGAAAGGCTTCGAGGTACGTGAAATAATGTATGTTTTTAACAGTACCGTATACGTTAGGTATGCCCTATGCAGATAGTAGCCCCTGAGACTCTGGTTGTCGTTGAAAACGACGGCAAACAGAGGATCATAGTCCCAGGTAACAACCAGACCACCTTTATGTGCAGGTGGCTGAAGCTCCGGTGGCTAGCCGGACTGATGGGTTTGCCGAGCTAAAGCGGCAACTTGATGCGGCAGACGCTGACATCGTGCTTGTCAACAAGCGGCTTGATGAGGCACAGGGTGAGTGATTTTTCTGGTGATCGTCACATAATAAGAGTAGCATGATGCCAGTATCTTTAATGTGTTGTGACTGTAGATGGAGCTGCCACCGTGGAGACCCTTTGGGCGGAGCTTGCCCGAGCCAAGGAGCAAGCAAGGAGTAGCAATGCGGCCGCTCTAAAGGCGGCCGAAGAGTTAAGGGTCGAACAGGCCGCGCATTGCGAGAGCAAGGAAAAAATAGCCAAGATGGCTGTAGAGTTAAAAGATACCGCTGACCGTTACCAACTTCTTGAAGAAGAAAACCGGGCGAAGGCGACGGGCCTGGAGAAGGCCCTGGTGGCTGCCAAGGAAGACCGCTCCAAAATCAGAGCAATGAAGGAGGAGCTGTAAGTGCATCTAGTGCCACCCCTAGTTGGTTTTGGAGTATTGACGACAAACCTGGTTGAGGGACTAATGTGTTTGTGAGAATTGCAGCATAACACAGGTAGAAGTCCCTCGTTGATTCGGTTTTCCTACCGAAGATGACCCCTAAAAATGTATGAAGACATTGAAGTGAAAGGTGGTATGTGAAGACATTCACATTGAAGACTATGACAAGAGAAGACATCGCGTGAAGACTATGGAGCGCGAAGACTTAGTTGTTTCGTCGTTCTTTTTCTTCTTTGTTGAATCATAGGAACCACCGTACTGTTAAGTGGGGTCTAAGTGAACCAGTCAGAATGACTGAAGTGATGCTTAACCAAAATCCTATGTTTTCGAGCGAAGACTATGAGAGCAAATCTTATCTAGATCTGGATAAGTCAGCTTTGCTTGTAGCTCAAGTAAAGTTGCCGTGTGTGTTTGAAATCTGACCATTGGAACACGTGTCAGTTCCTTAGTGACCCAGGGTCATTTTGGACAAATCAGGTCGGGTTGCCTAGTCGCTATAAATAGCCCACCCCTTACACCATAAATTGGTTGGCTGCTCAGAGTTAGTGCACGGCTTTTGTCGTTTGAGAGCAACCCACCTCGAAGCCTTTGAGAGAGAAATCCTTGCAAGGACAAAGCCCTAAACACCCAGAGCCAAAGAGTGTTAGGCATCACTTAAGTATTCCCGTCTGTGTGATCTGAAGACTTATTACACTTGAGGATTGTGAATCCTCCAGCCGGTTAGGCGTCACGTTCTGAGCATCCAAGAGTCATTGTGGATCGCCGGTGAACGAAGTCTGTGAAGGTTTGGAAGTCTACCTTGAAGACTTACCAGAGTGATTGGGCGAGGACTGGGTGTCCTTAGCTCAAGGGGAATAAGGTGAAGACACGGTCTTCTGAGTTAAATCTCAGCCTCCCTAACGAGACGTACAATTGTCACATCAACTGGAACTGGTCCAACAAATCATTGTCTTCAACGAGCTACTGGTTCTATCCTTCCCATCTCTTTATTTACAGTTGGTCCTTGTGAAGTCATTGCCTGTCTGCATTATCTTCTGTCTTCACTGAGTGACTGCTTGTTCTGATTGGCTTCATACTATCTTCCATCCTGATCCATACTGCCTAGTTGCTATTAGTCTTTGTGCTTTCACTTCATTGAATACTTGGCTATGGCTTGCCTAGTGTAGTCTACCTTCCGCTGTATGGTAATAGGTTTATTTCTATCGTTTGTCTTCGAAACTTCCATGTTTTGAAGACTTTCATAAAAATCGCCTATTCACCCCCCCTCTAGTCGATCACTAGCACTTTCAATTGGTATCAGAGCAAGGTACTCCCTTGTTCTGTGTGATTCGGTTTAACCACCTGGAGTTTAGCTATGTTGACTGCAGGGATAATCAAAGTCTCCGCTGCGTGCCCCGTCTTCGATGGAACTGAATATCCCTACTGGAAGAATAAGATGCGCATGCATCTTGAAGCCATTGATGTCGACCTCTGGTATGTCGTCAAGAATGGCGTCCCCAAGGCTGGTGAAGGTGTCACCGCTGCTGATGTCAAGAAGTTCGTTCATCTAGACTCCACTGACCAAAGGGCAGTATGGCTGTGTGAGTGCTCTGGAAACATCTAAGCTAGTCTGGGACTGGCTCTCCAAGGTCAACGAGGGCGTCTCAACCCAGAGAGATCAAAGGATCAGTGTCCTTCGCAACCTCTTCAACCGCTTCAAGAGAAACGACAATGAGAATGTTCAGCTCACGTTTGATCAACTCACTGACATCACAAATGAGCTTCAAGCTCTCGGCGCTATTGAGATCACCAAGCATGAAATCGTCAAGACACTCCTAAGATCACTTGACAGCTCGTTTGACACCCTAGCCCTGATGATTCAAGAACGCCCTGACTTCAAAAGCCTCGATCCGTCTGACATACTTGAAAGGCTCAACACACATGAGTTTCAGCTTTCTGAGAAAAGAGACATCTACGGTCCCAACTATGGGCGAACTCGTGCTCTGAAGGCAAAAGTTGTTTCCTCATCTGAAGAAGAATCTGACTATAGTTCTGATGATCCTCAAGACATTGGAAAGGAGCTTGCTATGCTTGTGAAGAAGTTCCAGAAATTCACCAAGAAGAAAGGCTTCAGAAAGTCCTCATGATCCAGCTCAAGGAATGATGAAGCTTCTGCTCATGACTACAAGAAAAGAACATGCCACAAGTGCAAGAAACCTGGTCACTACATCTCTGAGTGTCCGCAATGGGACAATGAGAACAACAACAAGAAGAAGAGCAAGGAATATGATTCTGACGACAAGAAGAAGAAGAAATACTCAAAGTCTTCTTCCAAGTCTTCCTCAAAGTCTTCATCACACAAGAAGAGCTCATCTGGCAAGGCTCGTGCGTTTGTTGGCAAGGAAATGGATTCAGAGGAGGAGTCTGCTTCTGAGGAGGCAGAGGTGGAGTCTGGGAAGGTGTCCGATTCTGGCGTTGCAAGTCTGGCTACAGCCTACATTGCCAAGTCCATCTTCAACACTGAAGACAATGACTTCATCACCGACGCCGATGCTGATGATAAGGACAACTCCGCTCCCACCTACTGCTTCATGGCACGTGATGCCAAGGTAAACTCACGCACTACTCACTATCAAACATCCAGTGAAGATGACTCTGATTTTGGTTCCAAACCCAGCTACAAAACACTTGCTAAAATTGCAACTGGACAACAGAAAGCTATGGAACATATTCAAAAACTATTAGACAAAAGCGATGACCTGTTAGACGCTGAAATGACTCGATCTCAGTCCTTAATTGAAGACATTAAAAATCTTCATGTTAAGTATGAGGAACTTGAAAGTCATCATGAAACGCTCTCAACAACTCATGAAAAGCTTTCCTATGATTATCTTCAAAGGAAGCAAGATCTTGAGAAATTGAGAGCGGCTCATGAAGATCTTCAAAAGGAAAATGAGTCACTTCGTGCCAAGCAGATCAGTTCCACTCAGGAAGGATTTGAACCACCATGTCTTAAATGCATTGAGCGTGATAACACTACTTCTGTTGCTGGATGTTCTACTGTTGCAATATCTTCAACTGTTGATGTGGTAACTAACCCCTCTGCCGAGGATACCACTGCTATTGCTGATGAAAATGCTAGGTTGAAGACATTGCTTGAAACAGGGATGTACAAAAGTCTCAAAGGGCATGAGACACTATGTGATGTCCTCAAAAGGCAGATCCTGAACCGAAACCCTAGGAAAGAGGGTGTTGGGTTCGAAAGGAAAATGAATGCTGATGGCTCTTACTAGAAACCTGAGCAGTACCCCAAAACCACATGGGTTGCTGCAAAGGAACCTTCAGTGGATCCATCCACCCTATCTAGCTTCACCTGTACTAATCCCATTATCATTGATGAATCCTTTGATGCAAACTATAAACTATTTAACAATCAGAATGATGAAGTGTTTGCCAGGTATATTGGTACTAACTGCAGGAATGGGCCACCTATGGAGAAAGTCTGGGTGCCGAAAAAGTGTCTGGAGAATCTTCCTGTGAATGTCGTCATGACACCACAAGTGAAGAAGACAAACCCCAGACCACAGGCTTCATATGGTCCAAAGGCTTCATACAGACAGAGGACTCACCTGAGTCACGCTAATGCAAATGTTTTGCAGGGAAACCATACTCATGCCTATGAATATGAGCGCGTTTCATCAAACTGCCATGTTCATAAGACTAAGAACTACTCTGCTTATTCTTATGAGTACTATTGTCTACCTGCAAGACTATTTGCTAGGGCTCCAAAGCCAAAGTTCTCAGATGCTGCACTTAGACTCATTGCTTTAAAGCCACCCTTGAAGATGTGGGTGGCTAAGAAAGCTTAACTCTCTTTTGCAGGGAAGGGTCTCCAGCCGAAAATCAAATGCGTCTGAAGCTATTGCTGGGGACCTTAAACATCTTGTAGGGCGCAAGATCAAATGCCCAAATGGTCTTATTATGTATTTTGTTCCTGAGTCGTTTGCTACTTGCCCTATCAGTCCTAACCTCGATTTAAGCTTTCATAATCCACTTGCTCGTCAAATGTTTATGCTTCACAATTCTCTTCGTGAAGCCTATCCCCCTAACTGCACTGTAGGGTATGACACCAACTGCTTCAGAATGGATTATTGATAGTGGATGTACTAATCACATGACTGGCAAGCGAAGTCTTCTCATGGACTCAACTCTACGTCCATTTGACAAAAGTCACATCACATTTGTTGATACTGGCAAAAGCAAGGTATTGGGTCTAGGTAGAGTTGCAATCTCAAAGGATCAGCACATGGATAAAGTGATGCTTGTTGAATCCCTTGGTTTCAACTTAATGCCCGTCTCAATGCTTTGCGATTTGAACATGATTGTGATATTTGGAAAATATCGTTGCCTAGTTCTAATGGAATCTGACAAGTCTCTAGTCTTTGAAGGGTATCGGAAAGATGATTTGTACATGGTAGATTTCTCAGCAGGACCACAACTCGCCGTATGTCTTATTGCAAAAGCTTCAGAATGCTGGCTCTGGCATCGGAGGCTAGGGCATGCTGGCATGAGGAATTTGCACACTCTTGCAAATAAGAAGCATATCATAGGCATCGAGGGCGTCAAGTTCAAGAAGGATCACTTATGCGGTGCCTGCGGAGCTGGAAAGATGACGAGGGCCAAGCATCCCTCGAAGACAATCATGACAACGACTCAACCCTTCGAACTGCTACACATGGACCTCTTTGGTCCTACTCACTACTCAACTCTTACATTTCTGCTTGTCTCTATGGCTTCGTCATTGTTGATGATTATTCAAGATATACATGGGTGCATATAATTCTCTACAAGACCGAAGTGCAGGATGTCTTCAGATGCTTCGCAAATCGAGCCATGAATAACTATGGTGTCAAGATCAAGCACATCCGAAGTGACAACGACACTGAATTCAAGAACACCAGCCTCGACACTTATCTTGATACATTGGGCATCACTCATGAGTTCTCAGCCCCGTACACGCCGCAGCAGAATGGCATCGTGGAACGCAAGAACAGAACACTCATTGAGATGGCTCGGACGATGCTCGATGAATACAAGACTCCAAGGAAGTTCTGGCCTGAAGCCATTGATACTGCATGCCATGTCATCAACCGTGTTTATCTTCACAAGCTTATGAACAAAACATCCTATGAACTCCTCACTGGTAAGAAGCCAAATGTCAGTTACTTCAGAGTATTTGGTGCCACGTGCTGGATCAAGGATCCTCATCACACTTCAAAATTTGCACCGAAAGGATATGAAGGTTTTATGCTTGGTTACGGAAAGGATTCACACTCCTACAGAGTCTTCAACCTCTTTCACTATAAAGTGGTTGAAACTGTGGATGTGCGGTTCGATGAGACTAACGGCTCGCAAAGAGAGCACCTGCCAAATGTGCTAGATGAAATTCCACCCAGTGAATCCATCAAGCTTATGGGAACTGGAGAAATCATACCGTCTGAAGTACAACCTGAAGAGGAACTTATCATTTCTGCACCTAATCAAACTGAAGACAATGCTCAGCCTAAAGACAATCCTTCAAACGATGACAATGATTAGCAAGAGCAAAATCTTCGTCCAGTTCATCCTCGTGTTGCAAATGAAGTACAAATTGAGAAGATAATTGATAGCATCAATGCACCTGGTCCACTCACTCAATCAAGGGCAACACAGCTAGCAAATTTTTGTGGACACTTTGCATTCGTCTCAATATCAGAACCCAAGAAAGTTGATGAAGCCTTCATGGAACCTGAATGGATTCAAGCTATGCAAGAAGAGCTTCAACAGTTTGAGCTGAATAATGTATGGGAACTAGTCAAGCGTCCTGATCCTCGTAAGCACAATATCATAGGCACTAAATGGATATATCGCAACAAGCAAGATGAGCATGGTCAAGTTGTCAGAAACATGGCTCGTCTTGTTGCTCAAGGATACATTCAAGTTGAAGGAATTGACTTCGATGAAACATTTGCTCCTGTGGCTAGGCTTGAAGCCATACGCATACTGCTAGCCTATGCAAATCATCATAACATCCTTTTATATCAAATGGATGTGAAGAGTGCTTTTCTCAATGGCAAGATTGAATAAGAAGTGTATGTTGCACAACCGCCTGGCTTTGAAGATCCAAAACATCCTGACATGGTTTACAAGCTCAACAAGGCACTGTATGGCCTCAAACAAGACCCTCGTGCTTGGTATGACACACTCAAAGACTTCCTGAAGAGCAAAGGCTTCAAACCTGGTTCTCTGGATCCCACTCTCTTCACGAAGACATATGATGGTGAACTGTTTGTGTGCCAAATATATGTGGATGACATTATCTTCGGCTGCACTAATCAGAAATACAGTGATGAGTTTGGATACATGATGCAAGAGCAATATCAGATGTCCATGATGGGTGAGCTGAAGTTCTTCCTTGGTCTTCAAATACGGCAGCAACGCAACGGCATCTTCATATCTCACGAGAAATACCTCAAAGATTGCCTGAAGAAGTTTGGAATGCAAGACTGCAAAGGTTATACAAGGCCAATGCCTACCAAGAGTCATCTAGATTCTGACGCAAATGGTAAAGAGTTCGATCAAAAGGTATACCACTCCATGATTCGTTCTTTGCTTTATTTATGTGCATCTAGGCCAGATATCATGCTTAGTGTTTGCATGTGTGCCCGATTCCAAGCGGCACCAAAGGAATCGCATCACTTAGCTGTGAAGCGAATTCTTCGATATTTGGCTTACACCTCAACACTAGGATTATGGTATCCAAAGGGCTCAGAGTTTGATCTAGTTGGATTCTCGGATGCTGATTATGCTGGTGACAAGGTGGATCGCAAGTCTACATCAGGCACATGTCACTTCCTGGGACGATCACTTGTGTGTTGGTCTTCAAAGAAGCAGAACTGTGTATCTCTCTCCACTGCTGAATCTGAATACATTGCTGCTGGATCTTGCTGCGCCTAGCTTCTATGGATGAAGCAAACACTCAAAGACTATGGCATTCATCTGAAGCAAGTTCCACTCTACTGCGACAATGAAAGCGCCATCAAGATCGCCAACAACCCAGTTCAGCACTCGAAGACAAAGCACATTCAGATCCGTCATCACTTTCTCAGAGATCATGTCATGAAGGAAGATATTGATATCATTCACGTCAGCACTTGAAGAGCAACTGGCAGATATCTTCACAAAGCCCTTGGATGAGAAAAGGTTTTGTAAGTTGCGGTGTGAGCTAAATATCTTGGAATCCTCAAATGTCATGTGATCATGCACACATCCTAACACTGATGCATGTTGATGACTTAGATGTGCAAACACACGAAGTAAGGTATATCTTCAACAAATGAAGACTTACACTCTAAGTGTGAATACATTAACTCGGAATTTGACTTCAGAGCGCCACGATAATTGTGCGCCGTGTCTGGGTCTAATACTTCCTATACGGTGGGTAACGCCACCACCAAACTTGTGTTTGGAATACTTTCTGTTGGCGTTACACTTGCAAAGTCTTCGCATTTTGTTTGTCTTCAATGTTATCATGTCTTCATGTTTATCTTCAATGTACTGATTTGGTTTCTGTCCTCTACATCATTCACTTATAGCTATGTCTTCTAGTTGAATCTTTTGAACTAAGTGAATGTGATCGGACCCTGACCTTTCTATGCTCCCGTCTTAAGTCTATCTATCCAAATCATATGCATTCTATTGAAACTGTCGAATGTCTTCGCTGCGTCCTTGTCAGCAGAATATACAGAGACAAACATTAAATCTATTTTAAATGCTCAATCCTTTTTACCTGAAACCCGGAGAAGCGGGAACGACCACCCGACAATCCAGTCGTGCGTGGGAACGTGGAACAACCTCCTATGTGTTGCATGATCGCCACATGTCCTTCAGATGTGAATCGCCAGGGGCACCTGCATAATAACACTGTGCCGCCCCTGTCCCTATAAATACACGCCTCACCCCAGTCATCATCTCTTCTTCCACTCTCGCACAAACCCTAGCGCCATCGCTAGCCCTCTACGACGCCGGCGACGAAGCGCTTAGCTGCCGCGACCTCACCGACGCCGTCATCACGCCGGCCGCGGACATCGTCTTCTCCGTCGTCGCCGTAGGTGTCCTCCGTCGCCAAGTTAGGGCACGGAAGATCGAACTACTCGGCCTCCTCTCCCACTCCGTCTAGCAGTTCCTTGTGTGGTAAATAAAACCTCCTTTTACAGTCTTTTTGATCCGATAGATTCATCCTTTCCAACCACAAGTGGTTTTTGTTGCTACAAAGTTGGATCTATCCTGTTCTGCATCACATAGCATGCCTAGTATGTTCACTTATGCTTCACGAAGTAGTTAGATTCATCACTTGTACTTATTTGTGGATTCGTAGAAATCTGGAACAAACTCACTACATATGAGTGAATGTCTTCGCACTATGAGGTCAATGTCTTCTAAACTGATTTATCTTCAAAATCTTCTAAGAATGCATATGACCTCTTCCCCTTCCCTCGCATCTCTAATGTTGTCACAGGTACATGTCCGTGAGAGAATCCCTTAGTTCTCATAGTCTGCATTCATTTGCAGAGTTCTTACAGTGTCACATAAATTCTCCTAAAGCCAGTTCCTGTCTGACCAGTAGAGGGAAGACTTCGACAGTGTTGAAGTCTTTCAGTCTAAACTTCATGAAAACTCAAAAATCAGTCAGGAAGGGCGGCAGACAACGCCGTGGAAACACTGCTAAGGACCTGCCACCGGATCTCTATGAGTTATACAAGTCAGATCCAGAAGAAACCTATGGAGAACGCAAGAACCAAATCCAATGGATTCGAAGACATTGGGCAGAGGAATGGTTCAAGTACAGATTCGTCACCAAGGAGTATGCTGAGAAGAATGCCTTAAAGGGCCCCTGGGGAGATATAATATGCAAAGGTCTTCAGCCCAAGTCGAAGTCTGAAGCTATTGCTCAAGGCTTCTACCCCTGCATGATTCGTGGACCTCAGCCTGCTAATGCCGACCCATCCTCTCTGTTATGGTGTCGTGAAGATAATCTGTTCAAGCGCAACTATCAGGCTACAAAGAACTCGGCCAAGGAAAACAAGAAGTCTTTGGGATTAGACTTCAACCCAGGCCCCTCTGCACCACGTGCTGACGGCACACGCGAAGCTGAACCCAATCTTATTGGGCCCTTCTACAACTTAGAAGGTCTCATCACTCACATTCAGGTTCAAGGGGCAGCCGTGGATCACTCGGCAGATGACACTGATTCTGACGAAGCACCTGCACCACCGAAGCATGTGAAGCAAAAGAAACCAAAGGCTTCAAAGCCCTCTTCTGCACCAAAGGTCTCACGGGCGAAGCCTCTGGCCACTTCACCTCCTGAAGTCAGTGTGCAGTCTGAAGATCTCTCACGCATCTCCAAGTCTGACAAGTTGAAAAAGCCCATGCAACCCACTGGTCAAGCACTGACTCCTGCTGCTGTTTTGAGAAATGAGAATGACGCCATTGATCTATCCAGCGACGACGATCTTGGCGATGACGCTCTAGAGCAATTGATAAAGACCAAGCAAGAGGCGGAAATCTTCAATGATCTTCCCCTCTTTGATGTGGAAATCTTATACAAGTTTATTGATGAGTGGTTTGACAGCCTAGATCTCAGTTTTGATGATCTTCAGCTTCCAATTGGCCTTAGCGTCTCCTTCCACGGAGCCATTGCTCCTGAGGTGGCTCTTGCACAGAAGATTGTTGAGCTGAAGCACAAAATTGACTATGAAAAGGCTCAGTTCAAGAAGCACATGGCCAAGCTCAATGTTGAAGACATTCAAAACTTCAAGGTCATGATGCATGAGCTCAAGGAGGCGTTCCACAAGAAACGAGAAGAAGAAAAAGGTTCTCATGAGCGCATGAAGAATCTTGCTGCCAAATGTGTTCAAGGCTACAATGAAGTTGAAAAGCGCAAGGCTTTGGGGCGACCAGGCATCGACCCCAGAATGGCTGCCAAGAAGAAGAAGAAGCCAGCTGTGGCCGAACCAGAAGCATCAAGGCAGGAAGAACCTCGCATTGTCTTCCCAGCCAGTATGACAGGCTCGAAGCCTAAGGTTCCCATAGTGGCTTTAGAATTCAAGAAAACTAGAGCAGCTGAAGCCGAAGCCAGAAGGCGCAAGACCAAAGCCACCACTGATGATGCTCCCCCAACCATGAAAAGAAAAACAAAGAAGAGAGACCGGGCTGCTTCCACAGAGCCCCTTGTTGTCGAGCCAATTTTTGTTGCTTGTCCTTCCTCTGCACATCGAGAACGTCATTTGGTAGTTCATGAGCCTGCTTCCACAGAGGCTCCTGAAGCTGAAGAGAATCCAGCTGTTGACCCCACCACAGCTGAATACATTAGTCCTCACGATAATGTTGAAGATGATGAAGTCCTTCCTCAGATCGAGCACAATTTGGTATCATCGCCTGTTCTCACGAACATCGAACTCATCAACATTGGTCGTCCATTGACGCCAATTGCTCAGGATGACTCATGGGCTGATCACCCTCAAGAATCCTCTCATGATGAAGAAACACCAGTCACTCCCCCACCACAGGTCACCACTCCGGTGATTGACAATGAAGACTTTGAGGCCCAACCAACTCCATCTCCACAGGCGTCGCCAGCATTTCGCAGGCTTCGCAAAGGACCAAGGCCCCACGTCACATTGTCAAGTGTTCTAGAAGGAGAAGAGCGCCAATCCATTTCACGCGAAGTCTTTCCTGAAGCCTCTCCTACTGCGAACATCCCTGAATCTGAAGCCAAAACGGCTGAAGATATTCCGGCTGCATCAGCCGATGACCATGAAGAAGAACCAAGAGAAGAAGAACGTGTTGGTACACCCCCGTCCAACCCTGAAGTTGTTCTCGAGGAGAACGTGTCCGACCCTCCAGCTCCTGAAGTGGAGGTTACCAATACTGAGGCGGCCACCAACATCAACACTGAAGCCAATGACATTGTCATGGCTAAAGCTAATGTGGCGCCTGAAGCTAATGTGGTGCCAGAAGTGAATGCACCTGAAGCCAATGTAGCACCCGAAGCAAATCCGCTGCCTGAAGACAATGCCTCTGCTCCTGTACCTCCTCCAAGGCCACACACCATCGAGCAAGCATATGATCGTGGACAGCTTGTTACCGTCCGCTGGCCAATCCCGGTTCCTCTGCCTGCTCCCAGACCTTAGTTTACCTATCATGTGGAGCATAGGCCTCAGGTCCAGAAGCCAAAGCCAAGGCTACCACGTTTTCCAGGTACTGCAACTTCACCAGGATCATTTAATCTGAATGGATTCAAGGCAGACAACACATTCTTCGACAGTGACAAAAACCCCTACAGAAGGCCAAGAATCTCTTCGGACCGATTCTGGAGTTATCAGCAGCGAAGCTATTATTCATGCATCTTGTACAATCAGGGACGCATCTTCCCTCATATGCATCTTGATTGTGAAGCCATTACTGGACTGCCATGCCTTGAAGAAGCCCTTGACTGCTTTCGTGATGCGGGTCTGCTCAACTTTGTGACTGCCAAGGAACACTGGAATGAAGAACGTCTGCTTCAATTCTATGCTACCCTCCACATTCGTGGATACAACAGGGAACCGAAGACTTGGATCCCTGAGTGGATGACAGGAGATGTTCATCATGAAGCTAAAGCCCAAGACATCATTGATCTTACAGCCCTTCCCACTCCTGGCGAATATTATGAACCAGGTTGTCAACAACACCAGAATGCTTTGGAGAGCATTTTCCAGAAGCCAGAACCCAACATGAGTTAAATGCTGAGCATGATGAAGCCTTTGCCACACGACGCTGAATACCCAACCGAATTCTTTGTTGAAGACCTAGAGTATCTGCCCCGCACCATTTACCATATCATCAGAAAGACTATATGGCCTGTCAAAGCACATTCATCTGCAGCGAAGCTTGAAGGAGCAATGAAGACTTTGGTTTTCTATATCTTCAATGGCATAAGCTTCAATGCTCAAGACTTCTTCATCAGGCAGTTGGCTGCATCTGGCTCCGACATCTTTGGTCTGAAGTTCTATGCTCCATGGGTAATGTGTCTTATCAAGCTTCACTCTGCCTTCAACTATCAGCCGTCTGCGCACAATCATCTTGTATTCTTGCCAGAGGTTGATCTGTCTGTTGAAGCTATTTACCCAGAGCCTGCAAAGGATCAAATTTATCTTCACAATGTTGATCGTCAAAGCTTCACCCAGCCCATTGAAGGAGTTCAAGCAGTCTCTCGTGTTTATCCCTTGGCTGGCAACACACGTGCCCCTCGCGCCCAAACTGAAGCCACTGAAAGCACCATTGCCCAACGGCCTCGGAAGCGATCTCATGTTCTCAACGACCGAGAGCTTCTCGTCGCTCTACATCAGAAAAAGGATAAGCATCATGACTGGCTTTAGCGTCAGATGCAAAGCCTCTTGGTGGACGTCAATCGCATTCGCAATCTTGCCACCAAGAATGCCTTTGTTACACATGAAACATGTCGAAGGTCCTGGAAGAGTTTGACTTTGCTCACTGCTGAAGAAGATCTTCAAGACGATGGCTTCACAGAAAGATTCAAGTTTGACTCCACTCCTCCAAGGAATGCTCACTTGCGTCGGACTCCCTCCCTTGAAGACTCTGACTATTCTTCCTCAGCTGCAACAGTGAATGCCAGAGTTATCGATGATCAAGATGATGCCACTTCACCACCTCCACCTTCAGCGCGTCTCGACACTGCACCAAGTTCTTCTGCACCACCGGACCTCAACGACGACCCTGCTGCTTCGCCTACTCCTCATGGGAACGAGTAGAAGCTCTATGTCTTCAAACATTTTTGGTCATTACTGACAAAAGGGGGAGAAGCATATGAGTTGATAGTCTTCAAGCGGGTCCATATGGGTGGTTGCTTTACTTTCTGATACTTATGCCAAGTGCTTACAACTCTCGCTTTTGAAACATTTGGTTCGTTTTGAGTTGTAACACTTAAACTTGATGGTCGTCTGCTACCTTTTTCGACACTATGTGATGCGATGATAAATTCCGCATGTGCGACGATAAATTCCGCACGAAGTCATTTTGCAGACATCCATTTTTCATTATGCATGTCATTATCTTCGTTATATCATTTCATGCATGATGAATTGTCTTCATAAGTAGAAAAGGAGCTCTGCAAGCACAACCTGCCATGTGCATTTGCATTCAAAAGCAAAATACGTATATGCACATCTTCAGGGGGAACCCTTCTGCTACTTATGAAGACAATACTTAAACCCTTTACAATTTCACATACTTTTATCCCCGTTGAAAACTTCAACCAGTTTGTCATCAATCACCAAAAAGGGGGAGATTGTAAGTGCATCTAGTGCCACCCCTAGTTGGTTTTGGAGTATTGACGACAAACATGGTTGAGAGACTAATGTGTTTGTGAGAATTGCAGGATAACACAGGTAGAAGTCCCTCATTGATTCGGTTTTCCTACCGGAGACGACCCCTAAAAATGTATGAAGACATTGAAGTCAAAGGTGGTATGTGAAGACATTCACATTGAAGACTATGACAAGAGAAGACATCACGTGAAGGCTATGGAGCGCGAAGACTTAGTTGTTTCGTCGTTCTTTTTCTTCTTTGTTGAGTCATAGGAACCACCGTACTGTTAAGTTGTTGAAAAGGTTCTACATGGAGAACTCCAAGAAGGGCCTTCTCCCCATGTCACCTGGCACAGTGCTTTGCAAGAATCAGTGTCCTCGGACTCTCGATGAGCGAGTGCAAATGAATGATGTTCCATATGCCTGGGTAGTTGGTTCTATTATGTATGACATGCTATGTACAAGACCGGACGTTTCCTATGCGCTAAGTGTTAGCGGCCGGTACCAAAGTGATCCAGGATTGGAACACTGAGCCATAGTCAAGGGTATTCTTAAGTACCTCAGAAGGACCAAGGATTTACTCCTTGTGTACGGAGGTGATGAAGAGCTCATTGTAAGTGGTTACACTGATGCAGGCTTCATGACTGACCCAGATGACTTCAAATCTCAATCAGGCTATGTTTTCATATTGAACGGTGGCGCAGTTGATTGGAAAAGTTCCAAACAGAAGACTGTGGCGGATTCTACGACGGAGGCAGAATATGTTGCTGCTTCAGAAGCCTCCAAGGAGGCGGTATGGATCAAGCAATTTCTTGAAGACCTTGGTGTGGTTCCTAGTGCCCAGGACCCGGTGGAGATCTATTGTGATAATAGTGGCATCGTGGCTCGGGCAAGGGAGCCAAGTTCGCACCATAAGACAAGACATATTGAACGCAAATATAAACTCATTCGACATCATGTCGAAGCGGGTTTAGTGAAAGTACGCAAAGTTCACACGGATCTAAACGTGTCAGACCCGATGACAAAGCCTCTACCACGAGCAAAGCATGAGCAGCACCGGATAGCCGTTGGTGTTAGGGAAGCCATGTAACTGGATTATGACTCTAGTGCAAGTGGGAGTCTGTAGGAGATATGCCCTAGAGGCAGTAATAAAAGTTATTTTGTATCTCCAAAGTTTGTAATGAATGTTTAGCTTCCATACTATAACTGCAATGATTCTCGAGTCTGCAATATCCACGAGGCTCGGAGGGAAACTCATGTGCACGTGTGGTATACTGAACGGTAAAATGTATTCCTAGTCTTGCCTCTAAGACTGGCTCATGTATTGCATGATGATCCTGTTTTCCTCATCATGGGCATGTCTATGCTGGCAATTCTGAGGCCGCGATGTTGGTAGAACACTTGTGTTGAATCGACCCAAATTGATGTTATGCTATGAGATTCTTTTCATCACAAGTTTATGGTTAATAACACAGAGGTAGTTAATGTTTGCATAATTCCTTAGACCATGAGAGTGTCGAGTTCCTTCGTACTTGCGCGTCATCTGTAACTGGGTGGCTATTACGGCAGCTTACGGGTTCACGGAAAAGTATGGCAAGTAACGAGATAGCTCAAGATTGGGATTTGCTCCTCCGACGATGGAGAGATATTCTCGGGCCCTCTCGGTGTTACGGTATCCATAATCGTCTGGCCAGACACCTTGTGATTTGATCACAGGGATGCCGGAACACGGAAACGAGAAAAGAGAACAATGCCGGTAACGAGGTAACTAGCATAGTGGACAAGTTATTGATCCACGGGAATGCCAACATGTCTCACCTCGGGTATTTGTAACATATCGCGAAGCAACAGGAATAGCACACGGCAACTGGAGGTTCACTCGAATATTCATTCGTGTGGGTATAGGGGTCAATATGGGTGTCCACGGCTCCGATGTTGATCATTGATCGGAAGGGGTTCTGGGTCATGTCTATACTTCACCGAACCTATAGGGTCACACGCTTAAGGGTCATATATCTGTTGAATACTAGACAAGGAGTCTGAGAGAAAATCACCGAAAAAGTTTCGGACACCGAAAAAGTTTCGGACAGCAGAAAAGGTTTCGCAGAGAGAGGTCATCGGATGAGTTTTGATGAAACTGAAAAGTTGTTTCAGGGGATACCATTAAGTCAAATTGGTTTTGGCACATGCCTGATAATTCTTGGAGGGTGCCAGAATCATTCTGAAAGCTTTCTGGAATTTTCCGGGATAATAACCGGATAAGCTTCGCAGCTGCCGGAACCACTTCAGATGCTTTTCGCAGATGAAAATCACTAAACCGGAATTGTTTCGGAACGCATTGAAAATAATTTTGGTGGGTACTGGAAATGTTCTAAGCCCACATAAATATTTCCAATTCGAACGGACGCTGAAAAATGTCATCGTGAATAGTGAAATGCACTGATTGGTTGCTTTTTGGGAAAATATCTAAAGGGGATCTTTCCAAAAGATCTAGGGATGACATGGATGGATTGGGAGGCCCTCATGGGGGCCCCCCAAGGGGTGTGGCCGGCCACACTTGGGGCTCCACCTTGGAGCCCCTCTTGTTCCTTGGTTTTCACTCTTATGCCCTTGAGGAAGGACTTCATTCATGTGCATTTTGGGTTTTTGTGTTAAACTACCCTACCCCTTGGGATTTCCTATAAATAGAGGTGGAGGGGCAGCCCTCCACGATCATCCCTTGCTCTCATACACATGCCATGCATTATCTGGCTTCTTCTCTCCCTCCCACGAAAAGAGTTTCGTAGAGCCGTAAGGCTGTCTGGGTTCCGGCAGGAACTAGTTCTGTACGGCGAAGCCCTGCCGGATAGCTGACACCGTATGTGTGCAACCCCATAGAGAGGTCGTAGTTTCGGTCTTTTACCCGAGGGTCTGTTCGAGTGTCCTCCCGAAGGGCTGTCCGAGTCTCCGTTCGAGTTTCGAGGGTCCTCCCGAAGGGCTATCCGCGACATCGTCCGGGGGACTGTCCGACCACCTCCCGAAGGGCTGTCCGGCGAGGGAGTACATCCTCACGGTTGGGAGGTTGTAAATCCTAGCTACGGGGATCTGCACCAATGATCTCCACCGACTCTTCTTCTGCTGCGGTTCGAGTCGGTACGGAACAGATCAAACCTTGTATGCAGTCTCCATAGTGGTCCTGGGCGTGCTCGCTATACCGAAATTTTTGTTTTCTGTCGCGTTCCCCTACACCCTACATCATAGAGTATTCTAACAAATCAAAAAAATGTGTGTCCCTCTCAAAAAGGTGTGTCTAGCAAGGATGATTGTTACAAACTAAAAAGCATACAAAGACTCAGATAATACACGAAGCTCCAAGCAAAACTCGTATCATGTGATGAATAAAAATATAGCTCCAAGTAATATTACCGATGGTCGGTGGAAGAAAGACGGGATGCCTTCGGGACATCCCCAAGCTTAGATGCTTGGGAGTACTTGAATATTTCCTTGGGGGTGCCTCGGGCATCCCCAAGCTTAGGCTATTTCCACTCCTTATTCCTTCATCCATCGTGATCTCACTCAAAACTTGAAAACTTCAGCACACAAAACTCAACAAAACCTTCGTGAGATCCGTTAGTATAATAAAACAAATCACTACTTTAGGTATTGTTGAAAACCCATTCATATTTTATTATTGCATTATACCTACTGTATTCTAACTTCACCATGGCTTATACCCCCAATACAATCCATATATTCATCAAAACAAACGAACAATGCAACAAAAATAGAATATGTCAAAAATAGAATAATCTATAGTAATTCGAACAATGACCATACTTCTGTAACTCCAAAAATTCTAAAAATTTAGGGCAACATGGAAATTTGTATATCAATCCTGCGTAAAAAATAAAGAATTTTATCACACTCCAGCAAATCTCAACAATTCTGCTATTGGATGCAAAAGTTTCTGTCTTTGCACAGAATCAAAGCAACTATCATCCAAACCATCCCAAAGGCTTTACTTGGCAAAAACACTAACTAAAACACAAAAACACAACCATAACAGTAGCATAATTGTGTGCACACAAATAACCCAGAAAAATAAACAAGAAAATTAAGATAACTATTGGGTTGCCTCCCAACTAGCGCTATTGTTTTACTCCCCTAGCTAGGTGTAATGCATAGTTTCAAGTGTTGTCATCCTTCAAATACTTTTCTAAGGACGTGTTCTTATTATGAGGCTTTTCAAAGACAATGAAACACATCATCCATGGGAATTTTAGCATTACTAAGTTGACCATCCTCGAATCCCTCTTGATTCCCTTTTACAATCCAAGAATATTGTTTATTAATACCATTGGTAACTTGTTGGATTATGTGTAAGGGAGGGACATCCTTTTTGGTATTCTCATAAAAAGTGTGATCATCGCGAAATAAATATCTCAACAAGTAATCACTATTGTATAAAATCTCATCTATCACTGGTTTTTCACGATTCATAACATACAAATCAAAGATCTCTCTAGCTTCTCGCACTATGTAATCAAATTCATTCATGAGGACAAGGGTAGCTATGTTCTTAGCTCTAGGATTTTTTATAACCGACAACTCATAAAATAATCTTTGCAACATAGGATGGATATAGATAAATCTTCTCTCGAGTTTAAGAATAACTGCAGAAATAGCTTCGGCATAATTTTTGGTTCTTTTAAGTATAGGAGCATCATCACAAGCCATAGTTCCGGTGCAATTAAAGAATTATTGGATAACAATTTTTCCTATACTATTCCCATGTCCCATCACAAAAGTTTTAGCATCTAAATTGCTATGAATTTCAATTTTAGGAGTTTTACCATCCTCACTTCTTTCCATACCAAAATCAGCCATGATAGCAGCTTCAAGCAAAAAGTAAACAAGCAAAAAAAGGCAAACAGAAAATATTTTTGTATTTTTGTAAAAACATTTTAGAAGTGGGGGAGATGAAAACGAGAGTCAAATTGCAAATAATGTAAATGCAAGGAGATGAAAGTTTATGTGTAGGTACTTGATAGATGTTGATGATATCTCCCCGACAACGGCGCCAGAAACTGTCCCTGCTACTTGTGAGCTGCGTTGGGATTTCCCTGAAGAGGAGAGGATGACGCGGTAAAGTAGGGATAAGTATTTCCCTTAGTTAAGAACCAAGGTTATCAATCCAGTAGGAGAACCACGCAACACCTCATTAGCAGTACCTGCACAAAATAATAAATACTTGCACCCAACGTGAACAAGGGGTTGTCAATCCCTTGGCGGTTATTTGCAAAGATTAAATTTTATAGTGATAGATAGATAAATAAAACACAAAATAAATAAAGTAAAGAAAAAAATCAGCAAGGTATTTTTGGATTTTAATATAAGAGAAAAGTAGACCTGGGGGGCATAGTTTTCACTAGAGGCTTCTCTCTCAAAAATAACATACGGTGGATAAACAAAATACTTTTGGGCAATTGATAAAAAAGCAAATAATCATGACGATATCCAAGGCAATGATCATGTATACATGCATCACATCCGAGACAAGTAGACTGACTCCTGCTTGCATCTACTACTATTACTCCACACATTGACCCCTTTGCAGCATGCATCTAGAGTTTTAAGTTCATAAAGAACGGAGTAACGCCTTAAGCAAGATGACATGATGTAGACAAAGTAAACTCACGCATGAATAAACCCCATCTTTTTATCCTTAATGGAGACGACACAAATACGTGTCATGTCCCTTTCTTTCATCGAGATTGGGCGCCGCAAGATCGAACCCATAACAAAGCACATCTCCCAATGCATGAAAAATCAATCTAGTTGGCGAAACCAAATCAATAGATCCGAGAGAAATACAAAGCTATAATAATAATGCATAAAAGAGTTCAGAGAAGACTCAAATAATATTCATGGATAATTTGATCATCAACTCACAATTCATCGGATCCCAACAAACACACCGCAAGAAGTGATTACATCGAATAGAACTCCAGGAACATCAAGGAGAACATTGTATTGAAGATCAAAGAGAGAGAAGAGGCCATCCAGCTACTAACTATGGACCCATAGGTCTGTGGTAAACTACACTCACACATCATCGGAAGGGTAGCAAGGTTGATGTAGAGCCCCTCCATGATTGATTCCCCCTCCGGTAGAGTGCCGGAAAAGGCCTCCATACGGGATCTCTCTAGAAGAGGAACTTGCGTGCCAAAAAAAGTATTTTGGGTGGCTCTCTGTTGGTTTCCCGATTTTAGAGAATTTATAGAGGTATAATTAGGTCAAACGGGTGAACATGGGCCCCACGAGCCACCATGGCACGCCCACCTCCCTAGGCACGCTGTGGTGCCTCGTGGGCCACTCCTTCATCTTCTGGCCCTCTCCTAAAGTTTCTAGGGTCTCTTTTCTCTAGAAAAAATATCCAAAAAGTTTTGTGGCGTTTGGACTTCGTTTAGTACTGATATTCTGAAAAAACAAAAATAGGCAAAAAAATAACAACTAGCACTGGGCACTAAGTTAATAGGTTAGTCCCAAAAAATGATATATAATTGCTTGTAATTGCATATAAAACACCAAGATTGATACTACAATAGCATGGAACAATAAAAAATTATAGATACATTGGAGACATATCAGGGGCCAACAAGTGCTGGTGGCGCCCCTGGGCACGTCCCTCAAGCTTGTGGTGCCCTCGTGTATCTTCTGGTCTCTCCTCGAAGCTTCTAGGGTCTCTTTTGGTCCATAAAAAATCACCGTAAAGTTTCATTGTGGTTGGACTTTGTTTGGTATGGGTTTTTCGTGAAACAAAGAAATAGATAAAAGAATCAGGAACTGATACTGGGCACCAAGTTAATAGGTTAGTCCACAAAAATAATATAAAATGACATATAAAGCATACAAGAATGATAATATAATAGCATGAAATAATCAAACATTGGAGATACGTTGGAGACGTATCAGTGGACCCACACAGTCTAGGGGCGCACCCTACCCATAGGGCCTTGTGGAGTGACCATGTGGCTCCCTGTAGATGTTGGGAAATGTAGTAGAAAACAAAAAATTCGCCCTACAATCACCCAGGAACAATATGAAGATGCATATAAGGTTTCGATCAACGGTCGTTACCGACTTCAGAGTGCAATAGAACTAGATGAGTCAGTGTAGATTGTACTTGGAGTCCCTCGAACCATTGATGACGATCCCGCGAACCTCCCTTGAAGGATCCCTTAAACGGAAGACCGAAAGCACGACCTCTCTACTTGGTTGCAAGCGTACGGTATTCACGATCCGGCAGTGCTTCACCGTCCAGAGCTAATCATCGCCGGAGAATTAGAGTTAGGAGATTAGAATCACATTAGGCTTCTAATTATGAGGATTAGAGGAACTGGGTCTAGCTCTAATTAGTCATCCAGGACCAACTAGAACTAGATGAATTAGAGGAGCCTCCAAAACTTGTGTAGAAATTAGGGCCAATAGCTCAAGAATATATAGGTTAGAGGGGGAATGAGGGGCTGCCACCAAGGAGGGAAAGACCCTCCTTGGGGCGCCGGCCAGGGGAGAGGAGACTCCCCCCCCTCCAATTCGGCCTCCCCCTATGGAAAGGGGGTGCCTCCTCCACTTGGGCCCTTGTGGCCCAAATTGCCTTCCACCTCTTGGCCTTCTATGTCCCGTTGATATTTAATTATTTATAAAAGCTATCTCACAATTACTAGAGCCTTGTATATATAATTTAACATCACCAGAAATATTTTTCACCTATATATGAATTATCGGGAATACCCGGTATTGCCCGACAAACCCCAAAACCCATCCGATGACCCCGAAACGCTTCTGGTTCCTCTCGAAACTACTCTGAACATTAATGAAACAATTCCACAAATAAATCCTTGATACTCTCATCCTACTAACACTCAACATATCATGATTATCTTAAGCTTGTGACCCTGTAGGTTCGTAAATCACATACATGAACGAAACTCCTTCATTCAATGACCGATAACGGAACCATGGATGTCCATATGAATCCCTATGATTACACCAATGACATTCGAGTGAACCTTTGGTTATTTTGTGATGTTCCCTTTGTTTCGCAATAATTTACAAAACCCAAGGTCCATCGGTATCCTCTCGATTCATGCTCATGCTCACTATACTGTTGATCTCGTTGCCGGTTTTGTTCTTCTTTCTCGTTGAAGTGTTCTGGCATCCCCGTGACATAGTAACTTATGTCTGGCCAGAGGATGCTGGATGCTGTCGTACCAAGAGGGCCCTAAGAATATCTCTCCATCGTCGGAGCAGCAAATCCCACTCTCGAGCTATCTAGTCCCTTGTCAAACTTTCTGATGAATCTGTAAGTTGTCGTTATGATCACCGTGTTATAGATGACGTTCGAGCAACCCCAAGTCCATCATATGGTAGGAAGTGAAGGAAATATGCCCTATAAGCAATAATAAATTTGTTATTTTATATTTCCTTATATCATGATAAATGTTTATTATTCATGCTAGAATTGTATTAATCGGAAACTTGATACATGTGTGGACACATAGACAAAACACTATGTCCCTAGTAAGCCTCTACTAGACTAGCTCATTAATCAAAGATGGTTAATTTCCTAACCATAGACATGTGTTGTCATTTGATGAACGGGATCACATCATTGGGATAATGATGTGATGGACAAGACCCATCCGTTAGCTTAGCATATTGATTGTTCAGTTTTATTGCTATTGCTTTCTTCATGTCAAATACATATTCCTTCGACTAGGAGATTATGTAACTCCCGGATACCGGAGGAATACCTTGTGTGCTATCAAACATCACAACGTAACTAGGTGATTATAAAGATGCTATACAGGTATCTCCAAAGGTATTTGTTGGGTTGGTATAGATCAAGATTAGGATTTGTCGCTCCGAGTATCGGAGAGGTATCTCTAGGCTCTCTCGGTAATACACATCATAAGAAGCCTTGCAAGCAAAGTGACTAATGAGTTAGTTGCGGGATGATGTATTGTGGAACGAGCAAAGAAAATTGCTGGTAATGAGATTGAACTAGGTATGTAGATACCAACGATCGAATCTCGGGCAAGTAACATACCGATGGACAAAGGGAATAACATATGTTGTCATAACGGTTCGACCGATAAAGATCTTCATAGAATATGTAGGATCCAATATGAGCATCCAGGTTCCGCTATTGGTTATTGACCAGAGAAGTGTCTCGGTCATGTCTACATAGTTATCGAACTCGTAGGGTCCCCACGCTTAACGTTCGATGACGATATAATATTATATGAGTTTTGTGATTTGGTGACCGAATGTTGTTTGGAGTCCCGGATGAGATCACGGACATGACAAGGAGTGTCAAAATGGTTGAGAGGTCAAGATTGATATATAGGACAATGGTATTCGGACACCGGAAGTGTTCTGGAGGGTATCGGGTACTTATCGGGTCACTGGAAGGTGTTTCGGGTACCCTCGGCAATCCTATGGGCCGTATGGGCCTTGTGAAGGAACACACCAGCCCACAAGGGGCTGGTGCGCCCTATAAGGCTATAGGAGTAGGAAAGGAAAAGGGGGAAGGGAAAGGAAAGTGTGGATTAGGATTCCCACTTCCTTCCCTCACCCCCCCCCTCTTTCCTTCCCCTTCATGCATACATGGAAAGGGGACGCAGGGCAAGGCAGGGCCCCTAGGGGGCGGCGGCCAGCCCTAGGGTGCCCTTGGCTGCCTCTCCTCCCCCTCCCATCTATATATATGTGGGGGAGGGGCGCCTAGAACACAGACCAACAATTGTTAGCCGTGTGCGGCACCCCCCTCCATAGTTTACACCCCAGTCATAGTTTTGAGGTGCTTAGGCGAAGCCCTGCGAGAATCACTTTGCCATCACCATCACCACGCCATCGTGCTGATGGAACTCATCTACTTCCTCGACACCTTTGCTAGATTAAGCAGGCGAGGGACGTCATCACGCTGAACGTGTGCAGAACTCGGAGGTGTCATACGTTCGGTACTTGATCGGTGGGAGCTAGAAGAAGTTTGACTACATCAACCGCGTTGTCAAACGCTTCCGCTTTCGGTCTACGAGGGTACGTGGACACACTCTCCCCCTCTCGTTGCTATGCATCTCCTAGATAGATCTTACATGAGCGTAAGGATTTTTTTGAAATTGCATGCTACGTTCCCCAACAGTGGCATCCGATCCAGGTCTATGCGTAGATGATATGCACGAGTAGAACACAAAGAGTTGTGGGCGGTGATCGTCACACTACTTACCACCAATGTCTTATTTTGATTCGACGATATTGTTGGATGAAGCGGCCCGAACCAACCTTACATGACCACGTTCATGAGACCGGTTCCACCGACAGAGATGCAACTAGTTTTGCATAAAGGTGGTTGGCGGGTGTCTGTTTCTCCTACTTTAGTTGAATCAAATTTGACTGCGGCCGGTCCTTGTTGAAGGTTAAAACAGCAAACTTGATAAATCACCGTTGTGGTTTTGATGTGTAGGTAAGAACGCTTCTTGCTAGAAGCCTGTAGCAGCCACGCAAAACTTGCAACAACAAAGTAGAGGACGTCTAACTTGTTTTTGCAGGGCATGCTGTTATGTGATATGGTCAAGACATGATGTGATATACGTTATTGTATGAGATGATCATGTTTTGTAAAATTTATCGGCAACCGGCAGGAGCCTTATGGTTGTCTCTTTATTGTATGAAATGCAGACGTCATGTAATTGCTTTACTTTATCACTATGCGTTAGCGATAGTTGTGGAAGCAATAGTTGGCGAGACGACCACGACGCTACGATGGAGATCAAGGTGTTGAGCCGGTGACAATGGAGATCATGACGATGCTTTGGAGATGGAGATCAAAGCACAAGATGATGATGGCCATACCATGTCACATATTTTGATTGCATGTGATGTTTATCTTTTATGCATCTTATTTTTCTTGGTATGGCGGTAGCATTATAAGATGATCCCTCAACTAAAATTTGAAGGTATGGGTGTTCTCCCTGAGTATGCACCATTGCGAAAGTTCATCGTGTTGAGACACCACGTGATGAACGGGTGTGATAGACACTACGTTCACATACAACGGGTGCAAGATAGTTTTTCACATACGGAATACTTGGGTTAAACTTGACGAGCCTGGCATGTACAAACATGGCCTTGGAACACTGGAGACCGAAAGGTCGAACGTGAATCATATAGTAGATATGATCAACATAGAGATGTTCACCATTGATGACTACTCCATCTCGCGTGATGATCGGACATGGTTTAGTTGATTTGGATCACGTACCATTTAGATGACTTGAGGGATGTCTATCTAAGTGGGAGTTCTTAAGTAATTTGATTAATTGAACTTAATTTATCATGAACTTAGTCCTGCTAGTATTTGCATATCTATGTTGTAGATCAATGGCTCGCGTTTAGCTCCCTTGTTTTATTTTTTGATATGTTCCTAGAGAAAACTAAGTTGAAATATGATAGTAGCAATGATGTAGACTGGGTCTATGATCTGAGGATTATCCTCATTGCTGCACAGAAGTATTATGTCCTTGATGCACCTCTAGGTGACATACCTATTGCGGGAGCAGATGCATATGATATGAACGCCTGGCAAGCTCGGTATGATGACTACTTAATAGTTTAGTGCACCATGCTTTACGACTTAGAACCGGGACTTCAAAAACGTTTTGAACGTCACAGAGCATATGAGATGTTCCAAGATCTGAAATTGGTATTTCAGACTCATGCCCGTATTAAAGAGGTATGGGACCTCTGACAAGTACTTTGCCTACAAGATGGAGGAGAATGGCTCAGCCAGTGAGCATGTGCTCAGAACGTCTAGGTACTACAATCGCTTGAATCAAGTGGGAGTTAATCTTCCAGATAAGATAGTGATTGACAAAGTTCTCTAGTCACTATCACCAAGCTACTAGAACTTCGTGATGAACTATAATATGCAAGGGATGATGAAAAAAATTCCCAAGCTCTTCGCGATGCTAAAATTGACGAAGGTAGAAATCAAGAAAGAGCATCAAGTGTTGATGGTTGACAAAACCACTAGTTTCAAGAAAAAGGGCGAGGGACAGAAAGGGAACTTCAAGAAGAAGAACAAACAAGTTACCGCCCCCATGAAGAAGCCCAAAGCTAGACCCAAGCCTGAAACTGAGTGCTTCTACTGCAAAGGAAATAGTCACTGGAAGCGAAACTGCCCCAAATACTTGATGACCCACAAGTATAGGGGATCTATCTATTGGGGAACGCGGTAATTTCAAAAAAAATCCTATGCACATGCAAGATCATGGTGATGCATAGAAACGAGAGGGGAGAGTATCATCTACGTACCCTCGTAGACCGTAAGCGGAAGCGTTATGACAACGCGGTTGATGTAGTCGTACGTCTTCACGATAGACTGATCCTCAGTACCAAACGTACGACACCTCCGCGTTTAGCACACGTTCAACTCGGTGACGTCCCGCGAACTCACGATCCAGTAGAGCTTCGTCAGCACGACGGCGTGGTGACGGTGTTGATGAAGCTACCGACGCAGGGCTTCGCCTAACCACCGCTACAATATGACCGAGGTGGATTATGGTGGAGGGGGGGCACCGCACACGGCTAAAAGATCAATGATCAATTGTTGTGTCTCCAAGGGGTGCCCTCCTCCCCGTATATAAAGGAGTGGAGGAGGGGAGGGGCCAGCCTCCTATGGCGCACCCCATGAGGAGTCCTACTCCCACCGGGAGTAGGACTCCCCTTCCAAGTAGGAGTAGGAGTAGGAGAGGAAGGGAGAGAATAAGAGAAGGAAAGGGGAGCGCCGCCCCCCCCCTCCTTGTCCAATTCGGACTAGAGGGGGAGGGGGGCCACGGCTGCCCTGGCCGCCCCTCCTCTTCTCCCACTAAGGCCCATTAGGCCCAATATACTCCCCGGGGGGTTCCGGTAACCCACCGGTACTCCGGTATATGTCCGAAACCTCCTGAAACATTTCCGATGTCCGAACATAGTCGTCCAATATATTGATCTTTACGTCTCGACCATTTCGAGAATCCTCATCATGTCCGTGATCATATCCAGGACTCAAAACTACCTTCGGTACATCAAAACACAAAAACTCATAATACCGATCGTCACAGAACTTTAAGCGTGCGGACCCTATGGGTTCAAGAACTATGTAGACATGACCGAGACTTGTCTCCGGTCAATAACCAATAGCGGAACCTGGATGATCATATGGGCTCCTACATATTCTACGAAGATCTTTATCAGTCAAACCGCATAACAACATACGTTGTTCCCTTTGTCATCGGTATGTTACTTGCCCGAGATTCGATCGTCGGTATCTCAATACCTAGTTCAATCTCGTTACCGGAAAGTCTCTTGACTCATTCCGTAATGCATCATCCCGCAACTAACTCATTAGTTACATTGCTTGCAAGGCTTATAGTGATGTGTATTACCGAGAGGGCCTAGAGATACCTCTCCGACAATCGGAGTGACAAATCCTAATCTTGATCTATGCCAACTCAACAAGTACCATCGGAGACACCTGTAGAGCACCTTTATAATCACCCAGTTACGTTGTGACGTTTGGTAGCACACAAAGTGTTCCTCCGGTATTCGGGAGTTGCATGATCTCATAGTCATAGGAGCATGTATCAGTCATGAAGAAAGCAATAGCAATATACTAAACGATCAAATGCTAAGCTAACGGAATGGGTCAAGTCAATCACATCATTCTCTAATGATGTGATCCCGTTAATCAAATGACAACTCATGTCTATGGTTAGGAAACATAACCATCATTGATTCAACGAGCTAGTCAAGTAGATGCAAACTAGTGACACTCTGTTTGTCTATGTATTCCCACATGTACTAAGTTTTTGGTTAATACAATTCTAGCATGAATAATAAACATTTATCATGATATAAGGAAATAAATAATATTGCCTCTAGGGCATATTTCCTTCAGTCTCCCACTTGCACTAGAGTCAATAATCTAGTTTACATCTTTATGTGATTAGTTCACATCTCCATGTGACTAATACCCAAAAGGGTTTACTAGAGTCAATAATCTAGTTCACATCGCTATGTGATTAACACCCCAAGAGTGATCATGTTTTGCTTGTGAGAGAAGTTTAGTCTATGGGTCTGCAACATTTAGATCCATATGTATTTCGCAAAGATATATGTCTACAATGCTCTGCACGGAGCTACTCTAGCTAATTGCTCCCATTTTCAATATGTATCCAGATTGAGACTTAGAGTCATCTAGATCGATGTAAAAAGCTTGCATCGACATAACTCTTTATGCCGAACTCTTTTTATCACCTCCATAATCGAGAAATATTTCCTTGGTCCTCTAAGGATAATTTTGACCGTTGTCCAGTGATCTACTCCTAGATTACTATTGTACTCCCTTGCCAGAATCATGCTAAGGTATACAATAGGACTGGTAAACAGCATAGCATACTTTATAGAACCTATGACTGAGGCATAGGGAATGACTTCTCATTCTCTTTCTATTTTCTGCTGTGGTCGGGTTTTTGAGTCTTTACTCAACTTCACACCTTGCAACACATGCAAGAACTCCTTCTTTGAATGTTCCATTTTGGACTACTTCAAAATCTTGTCAAGGTATGTACTCATTGAAAATATATCAAGCGTCTTGATCTATCTCTATAGATCTTGATGCTCAATATGTAAGTAACTTCATCGAGGTCTTTCTGTGAAAAACTCTTTTCAAACACTCCTTTATGCTTTCTAGAAAATTCTACATTATTTTCGATCAACAATATGTCATTCACATATACTTATCAGAAATGTTGTAGTGCTCCCACTCACTTTCTTGTAAATATAGGCTTCACCGCAAGTCTGTATAAAAACATATGCTTTGATCACTTTATCAAAGCATATATTCCAAATCCGAGATGCTTGCACCAGTCCATAGATGGATCGCTGGAGCTTGCTCACTTTGTTAGCACCTTTGGTGTTGACAAAACCTTCTAGTTGCATCATATACAACTTCTTCTTTAAGAAATCCATTAAGGAATACAGTTTTGACATCCATTTGCCAGATTTCATAAAATGCGGCAACTACTAACATGATTCGGACAGACTTTTAAGCATCGATACGAGTGAGAAAATCTCATCGTAGTTAACACCTTGAACTTGTCGAAAACATTTTGCGACAATTCGAGCTTTGTAGATAGTAACACTACTATCAATGTCCGTCTTCCTCTTGAAGATCAATTTATTCTTAATAACTCACCGATCATCGGGCAAGTCAATCAAAGTCCATACTTTGTTCTCATACATGGATCCCATCTCAGATTTCATGGCCTCAAGCCATTTCGTGGAATATGGGCTCATCATCGCTTCCTCATAGTTCGTAGGTTCGTCATGGTCTAGTAACATGACTTCCAGAAAGGATTACTGTACCACTCTGGTGCGGACCATACTTTGGTTGTCCTACGAGGTTCGGTAGTAACTTGATCTGAAGTTTCATGATCATCATCATTAGCTTCCTCACTAATTGGTGTAGAGATCACTAGAACTGATTTATGTGATGAACTACTTTCCAATTCAGGAGAAGGTACAATTACCTCATCAAGTTCTACATTCCTCCCACTCACTTCTTTCAAGAGAAACTTCTTCTCTAGAAAGGATCCATTCTTAGCAACGAATATCTTGCCTTCAGGTCTGTGATAGAAGGTGTACCCAACAGTTTCCTTTGGGTATCCTATGAAGACGAATTTCTCCGATTTGGGTTTGAGCTTATCAGGTTGAAACTTTTCACATAAGCATCATAGCCCCAAACTTTAAGAAACGACAACTTTGGTTTCTTGCCAAACCACAGTTCATATGGCGTCGTCTTAACGGATTTAGATGGTGCCCTATTTAACGTGAATGCAGATGTCTCTAATGCATAACCCCAAAACGATAGTGGTAAATCGGTTAGAGACATCATAGATTGCACCATATCTAATAAAGTATGGTTACGATGATCAGACACACCATTCCACTGTGGTGTTCCAGGTGGCGTGAGTTGCGAAACTATTCTGCATTGTTTCAAATGAAGACCAAACTCGTAACTCAAATATTCTCCTCCACGATCAGATCGTAGAAACTTTATTTTCTTATTACGATGATTTTCCACTTCACTCTGAAATTATTTGAACTTTTCAAATGTTTCAGATTTATGTTTCATCAAGAAGATATACCCATATCGTACTCAAATCATCTGTGAAGGTCAGAAAATAACGATACCCGCCGCGAGCCTCAACACTCATCGGACTGCATACATCAGTATGTATTATTTCCAACAAGTCTGTTGCTCGCTCCATTGTTCCGGAGAAAGGAGTCTTAGTCATCTTGCCCATGAGGCATAGTTCGCAAGCATCAGCTGATTCATAATCAAGTGATTCCAAAAGCCCATCAGCATGGATTTCTTCATGCGCTTTCCACCAATATGACCTAAACGGCAGTGCCACAAATAAGTTGCACTATCATTATTAACTTTGCATCTTTTGGCTTCAATATTATGAATATGTGTATCACTACGATCGAGATTCAATAAACCATTCACCTTGGGTGTATGACCATTGAAGGTTTTATTCATGTAAACAGAACAATAATTATTCTCTGACTTTAAATGAATAACCGTATTGCAATAAACATGATCAAATCATATTCGTGCTTAACGCAAACACCAAATAACATTTATTTAGGTTCAACACTAATCCCGAAAGTATAGGGAGTGTGCGATGATGATCATATCAATCTTGGAACCACTTCCAACACACATCGTCACTTCACCCTTAACTAGTCTTTGTTCATTCTGCAACTCCCGTTTCGAGTTACTAATCTCAGCAACTGAACTAGTATCAAATACTGAGGGGTTGATATAAACACTAGTAAAGTACACATCAATAACATGTATATCAAATATACCATTGTTCACTTTGCCATCCTTCTTACCCGCCAAATACTTGGGGCATTTCTGCTTCCAGTGACCAGTCCCTTTGCAGTAGAAGCACTTAGTCTCAGGCTTAGGTCTAGACTTAGGCTTCTTCACTTGAGCAGCAACTTGCTTGTCGTTCTTCTTGAAGTTCCCCTTCTTCCTTTTGCCCTTTTCTTGAAACTAGTGGTCTTGTCAACCATCAACACTTGATGCTTTTCTTGATTTCTACCTTCGTTGATTTCAGCATCACGAAGAGCTTGGGGATCGTTTCCGTTATCCCTTGCATATTATAGTTCATCACGAAGTTCTAGTAACTTAGTGATAGTGACTAGAGAACTCTGTCAATCACTATCTTATCTGGAAGATTAACTCCCACTTGATTCAAGTGATTGTAGTACTCAGACATTCTGAGCACATGCTCACTAGCTGAGCTATTCTCCTCCATCTTGTAGGAAAAGTGCTTGTCAGAGGTCTCATACCTCTCGACACGGGCATGAGTATGAAATACCAATTTCAACTCTTAGAACATCTTATATGTTCCGTGGGGTTCAAAACGTTTTTGAAGTCCCGGTTCTAAGACATAAAGCATGGTGCACTAAACTATCAAGTAGTCATCATACCGAGCTTTACCAAACGTTCATAACGTCTGCATCTGCTCCTGCAATAGACCCGTCACCTAGCGGTGCATCAAGGACATAATTCTTCTGTGCAGCAACGAGGATAATCCTCAGATCATGGGTCCAATCCGCATCATTGCTACTATCATCTTTCAATATAGTTTTCTCTAGGAACATATCATAAATAAAACGAGGAGCTACATCGCGAGCTATTGATCTACAACATAGTTATGCAAATACTATCAGGACTAAGTTCGTGATAAATTAAAGTTCAATTAATCATATTTAAGAACTCCCACTTAGATAGATATCCCTCTAATCATCTAAGTGATCGCGTGATCCAATCAACTAAACCATAACCGATCATCACGTGAAATGGAGTAGTTTTCAATGGCGAACATCACTATGTTGATCATATCTACTATATGATTCATGCTCGACCTTTCGGTCTCAGCGTTCTGAGGCCATATCTGTATATGCTAGGCTCGTCAAGTTTAACCTGAGTATTCTGCGTGTGCAAAACTGGCTTGCACCCGTTGTATAAGAACATTGAGCTTACCACACCCGATCATCACGTGGTGTCTCGGCACGGCGAACTTTTGCAACGGTGCATACTCAGGGAGAACACTTGTACCTTGAAATTTTATTGAGAGATCATCTTATAATGCTACCGCCGAACTAAGCAAAATAATATGCATAAAGGATAAACATCACATGCAATAAAAATATGTGACATGATATGGCCATGATCATCTTGCGCCTTTGATCTCCATCTCCAAAGTACTGTCATGATCTCCATTGTTACCAGCATGACACCATGATATCCATCATCTTGATCTTTTATCAATGTGTCGTCACATGGTCGTCTCACCAGCTATTGCTTTTGCAACTATTGCTATCGCATAGCGATAAAGTAAAGCAATTATTTGGCACTTGCATCTTATGCAATAAAGAGACAACCATAAGGCTTCTGCCAATTGCCGATAACTTCAACAAAACATGATCATCTCATACAACAACTTATATCTCATCACGTCTTGACCATATCACATCACAACATGCCCTGCAAAAACAAGTTAGACGTCCTCTACTTTGTTGTTGCAAGTTTTACGTGGCTGCTACGGGCTGAGCAAGAACTGTTCTTATCTACGCATCAAAAACCACAACGCGGTATAGTGATTGCTTTTTGATCTTCAGAAAGAACCCTGTTCATTGAATCCGATTCAACTAAAGCAGGAGAAACAGACACCCACTAGCCACCTATGTGCGAAGCACGTCGGTAGAACCAGTCTCGCGTAAGCGTACGCGTAATGTCGGTCTGGGCCGCTTCATCCAACAATGCCATTGAATCAAGAATCAACTAGTGACGACAAGCAATATGTATATACCCACGCCCACAACTCCTTTGTGTTCTACTCGTGCATATAACATCTACGCATACACCTGGCTCGGATGCCACTGTTGGGGAACGTAGTAATTTCAAAAAAATTCTTACGCACACGCAAGATCATGGCTATGCATAGCAACAAGAGGGGAGAGTATCATATACGTACCCTCGTAGACTGTAAGCGGAAGCGTTATGACAACGCGGTTGATGTAGTCGTACGTCTTCACGATCGACCGATACTCAGTACCGAACGTACGGCACCTCCGCGTTCAGCACACGTTCAGCTCGGTGACGTCCCGCGAACTCATGATCCAGTAAAGCTTCCGGGAAGAGCTTCGTCAGCACGACGGCGTGGTGACGGTGTTGATGAAGCTACCGACGTAGGGCTTCGCCTAAGCATCGCTACGATATGACCGAGGTGGATTATGGTGGAGGGGGGCACCGCACACGGCTAAAAGATCAATGATCAATTGTTGTGTCTCCAAGGGGTGCCCCCCTCCCCGTATATAAAGGAGTGGAGGAGGGGGAGGGGGCCGGCCTCCTATGGTGCACCCCATGAGCAGTCCTACTCCCATTGGGAGTAGGACTCCCCCTTCCAAGTAGGAGCAGGAGTAGGACAGGAAGGGAGAGAAGAAGAGAAGGAAAGGGGGGCGCCCCCCTCCTTGTCCAATTCGGACTCGAGAGGGAGGGGGCACGCGGCTGCCTTGGCTGCCCCTCCTCTTCTCCCACTAAGGCCCATTAGGCCCAATATATTCCCGGGGGGGTTTCCGGTAACCCCCCGATACTCCGGTATATGTCCGAAACCTCCCGAAACACTTCCAGTGTCCGTTCGTAGTCATCCAATATATTGATCTTTACGTCTCGACCATTTCGAGACTCCTCGTCATGTTCGTGATCATATCCAAGACTCCGAACTACCTTCAGTACATCAAAACACAAAAACTCATAATACCGATCGTCACAGAACTTTAAGCGTGCGGACCCTACGGGTTTGAGAACTATGTAGACATGACCGAGACTCATCTCCGGTCAATAACCAATAGCAGAACCTGGATGCTCGTATTGTCTCCTACATATTCTACGAAGATCTTTATCTGTCAAACCGCATAACAACATACGTTGTTCCCTTTGTCATCGGTATGTTACTTGCCCGAGATTCGATCGTCGGTATCTCAATACCTATTTCAATCTCGTTAACGGCAAGTCTCTTTACTCGTTCCGTAATGCATCATACCGCAACTAACTCATTAGTTACATTGCTTGCAAGGCTTATAGTGATGTGTATTACCGAGAGGGCCCAGAGATACCTCTCCGACAATCGGAGTGACAAATCCTAATCTTGATCTATGCCAACTCAACAAGTACCATCGGAGACACCTGTAGAGCACCTTTATAATCACCCAGTTACGTTGTGACATTTGGTAGCACACAAAGTGTTCCTCCGGTATTCGGGAGTTGCATGATCTCATAGTCATAGGAACATGTATAAGTCAAGAAGAAAGCAATAGCAATATACTAAACGATCAAATGCTAAGCTAACGGAATGGGTCAAGTCAATCACATCATTCTCTAATGATGTGATCCCATTAATCAAATGACAACTCATGTCTATAGTTAGGAAACATGACCATCATTGATTCAACGAGCTAGTCAAGTAGAGGCAAACTAGTGACACTCTGTTTGTCTATGTATTCCACATGTACTAAGTTTCCGGTTAATACAATTCTAGCATGAATAATAAATATTTATCATGATATGAGGAAATAAATAATAACTTTATTATTGCCTCTAGGGCATATTTCCTTCACTATCGTAGTCCTATCAATAAGTAAGAGTGTCGAACCCAACGAGGAGCAGAAGGAAATGACAAGCGGTTTTCAGTAAGGTATTCTCTACAAGCACTGAAATTATCGGTAATAAATAGTTTTGTGATAAGGTAATTTGTAACGGGTAAGAAGTAATAAAAGTAAATAAGGTGCAGCAAGATAGCCCAATCCTTTTTGTAGCAAAGGACAAGCCTGGACAAACTCTTATATAAAGGAAAGCGCTCCCGAGGACACATGGGAATTATCGTCAAGCTAGTTTTCATCACGCTCATATGATTTGCGTTCGTTACTTTGATAAGTTGACATGTGGGTGGACCGGTTCTTGGGTACTGCCCTTCCTTGGACAAGCATCCCACTTATGATTAACCCCTCTTGCAAGCATCCACAACTACAAAATAAGTATTAAGGTAAACCTAACCATAGCATGAAACATATGGATCCAAATCAGCCCCTTACGAAGCAACGCATAAACTAGGGTTTAAGCTACTATCACTCTAGCAACCCATCATCTACTTATTACTTCCCAATGCCTTCCCCTAGGCCCAAACAGTGGTGAAGTGTCATGTAGTCGACGTTCACATGACACCACTAGAGGAGAGACAACATACATCTCCTCAAAATATCGAACGAATACCAAATTCACATGACTACTTATAGCAAGACTTCTCCCATGTCCTCAGGAACAAACGTAACTACTCACAAATCATATTCATGTTCATAATCAGAGGGGTATTAATATGCACAAAGGATCTGAACATGTAATCTTCCACCAAATAAACCAACTAGCATCAACTACAAGGAGTAATCAACACTACTAGCAACCCATAGGTACCAATCTGAGGTTTTGGGACAAAGATTGGATACAAGAGATGAACTAGGGTTTGAGATGAGATGGTGCTGGTGAAGATGTTGATGAAGATTGACCCCCTCCCGACGAGAGGATCGCTGGTGATGATGATGGTGATGATTTTCCCCTCCCGGAGGGATGTTTCCTCGGCAGAACAGCTCCGCCGGAGCCCTAGATTGGTTCCGCCAAGGTTCCGCCTCGTGGCGGCGAAGTTTCGTCCCGAAAGCTTGCTTATGATTTTTTGCAGGGCGAAAGAGTTCATATAGCCAAAGATGGGCACCGGAGGCCTGCCAGGGGCCCACGAGGCAGGGGGCACGCCCAGGGGGTAGGGCGCGCCCCCCACCCTTGTGGATGGTGGGTGGGCCCCCTACGGTGCTTTCTTAGCCCAATTTTTTTATATATTCCAAAACTGTCTTCCGTGAAGTTTCAAGACTTTTGGAGTTGTACAGAATAGGTCTCTAATATTTGCTCCTTTTCCAGCCCAGAATTCCAGCTGCCAGCATTCTCCCTCTTCGTGCAAACCTTGTAAAATAAGAGAGAATAGCCATAAGTATTGTGACATAATGTGTAATAACAGCCCATAATGCAATAAATATCGATATAAAAGAATGATGCAAAATGGACGTAACAATACTTGGCGGATAAGAAGGATGGAAAAGTGAACAAAAGTATATTTGATATATATGTTATTGATGTGTACCTTACTAGTGTTCGTAGTAGCACTTGGGGATTCGATACCGGTTCGGTTGCTAATATTAGTAACTCGAAACAGGAGTTGCAGAGACTAGTTAAGTGTGAGGTGACAATATGTGTTGGAAGTGATTCCAAGGTTGATACGATCACCATCGCACACTCCCTCTACATTCAGGATTAGTGTTGAACCTAAATAAATTTTATTTGGTGTTTGCGTTGAGTATGAATATGATTAGATCATGTTTATTATAACGGTTATTCATTTAAGTTAGAGAACAATTGTTGTTCTACTTATATGAATAAAACCTTCTATGGTCATACACCCAGTGTGAATGGTTTATTGAATCTCGATCGTAGTGATACACATATTCATAATATTGATGCCAAAAGATGCAAAGTTGATAACGACAGTGCAACATATTTGTGGCACTGCCGTTTAGGTCATATTGGTATAAAGCACATAAAGAAACTCCATGCAGATGGGCTTTTGGAATCACTTGATTATGAATCATCGGATACTTGTGAACCATGCCTCATGGGCAAGATGACTAAAACTCCATTCTCCGGAACAATGGAGGGAGCTAATGACTTATTGGAAATAATACATACCGATGTGTGCGGTCCAATGAGTGTTGAGGCATGCGGCAGGTATCATTATTTTCTGACCTTCACAGATGATTTGAGCAGATATGGGTATATCTACTTAATGAAACACAAGTCTGGAATATTTGAAAAGTTCAAATAATTTTAGAGTGAAGTGGAGAATCATCGTAGCAAGAAAATAAAGTTTCTACGTTCTGATCATGGAGGCGAATATTTGAGCTATGAGTTTGGCCTTCATTTAAAACAATTTGAAATAGTTTCACAACTCACTCCATCTGGAACACCACAGTGTAATGGTGTGTCCGAACATCGTAACCGTACTATATTAGATATGGTGCATTCTATGATGTCTCTTACCGATTTACCACTGTTTTTTGGGGTTTGTATTAGAGACAGCCACATTCACGTTAAATAGGGCACCGTCTAAATCCGTTGAGATGACACCGTATGAACTGTGGTTTGGCAAGAAACCTAAGCTGTCATTTCTTAAAAGTTTGGGGATGTGACGTTTATGTCAAAAGGCTTCGGCCTGATAAGCTCGAACCCAAAGCGGAGAAGTGCGCCTTCATAGGATACCCAAAAGAAACTATTGGGTATAGCTTCTACCATAGATCCAAAGGCAAAATCTTTGTTGCTAAGAATGGGTCCTTTCTGGAGAAGGAGTTTCTCTCGAAAGAAGTGAGTGGGAGGAAAGTAGAACTTGATGAGGTAACTGTACCTTATCTCAATTTGGAAAGTAGCACGTCAGAGAAATCCGTTCTCGTGATGCCTACACTAACTAGAGAGGAAGCTAATTATGATGATCGTGAAACTTCAGATCAAGTTACTACTAGACCTCGTAGGTCGAACAGAGCACGTTCCGCACCAGAGTGGTATGGTAATCCTGTTCTGGAAGTCATGTTACTAGACCATGACGAACCTACGAACTATGAAGAAGCTATGATGAGCCCAGATTCCGATAAATGGCTTGAGGTCATGAAATCTGAGATAGGATCCATGTATGAGAACAAAGTGTGGACTTTGGTGGACTTGCCCGATGATCGGCGAGCCATAAAGAATAAATGGATCTTCAAGAAGAAGACTGACACTGATGGTAATGTTACTGTCTACAAAGCTCGACTTGTCGCAAAAGGTTTTCGACAAGTTCAGGGAGTTGACTACAATGAGACTTTCTCACCTGTAGCGATGCTTAAGTCTGTCCGAATCATGTTAGCAATTGTCGTATTTTATGATTATGAAATTTGGCAAATGGATGTCAAAACTGCATTCCTAAATGGACTTCTTAAAGAAGAATTGTATATGATGCAACCAGAATGTTTTGTCGATCCTAAAGGTGCTAACAAAGTGTGCAAGCTCCAGCGATCCATCTATGGACTGGTGCAAGCATCTCGGAGTTGGAATATACATTTTGATGAGGTGATCAAAGCATATGGTTTTATACAGACTTTCGGAGAAGCCTGTATTTACAAGAAAGTGAGTGGGAGCTCTGTAGCATTTCTAATATTATATGTGGATGACATGTTGTTGATTGGAAATGATGTAGAATTTTTGGATAGCATAAAATGATACTTGAATAAGAGTTTTTCAATGAAAGACCTCGGTGAAGCTGCTTATATATTAGGCATCAAGATCTATAGAGATAGATCAAGATGCTTAATAGGACTTCCACAAAGCACATACCTTGACAAAGTTTTGAAGAAGTTCAAAATGGACCAGTCAAAGAAAGGGTTCCTGCCTGTGTTACAAGGTGTGAAGTTGAGTCAGACTCAATGCCCGACCAATGCAGAAGATAGAGAGAGAATGAAAGTCATTCCCTATGCCTCAGCCATAGGTTCTATAAAGTATGTCATGCTGTGTACCAGACATATTGTGTACCTTGCCATGAGTTTGGCAAGGGGGTACAATAGTGATCCAGGAGTAGATCACTGGACAGCGGTCAAAATTATCCTTAGTTACCTAAGAGGACTAAGGAACTATTTCTCGGTTATGGAGGTGACAAAGAGTTCGTCGTAAATGGTTACGTCGATACAGGCTTTGATACTAATCTGGATGACTCTGAGTCTGAATCTAAATACATATTGAAAGTGGGAGCAATTAGCTAGAGTAGCTCCATGGAGAGCATTGTAGACATAGAAATTTGCAAAATACATACAGATATGAATGTAGCAGACCCATTGACTAAACATCTCTCACAAGCAAAACATGATCACACCTTAGTACTCTTTGGGTGTTAATCACATGGCGATGTTGTTGGAAATATGTCCTAGAGGCAATAATAAATTAGTTATTATTATATTACATTTCATTGTTCATGATAATCGTTTATTATCCATGCTATAATTGTATTGATAGGAAACTCAGATATATGTGTGGATACATAGGCAACACCATGTCCCTAGTAAGCCTCTAGTTGACTAGCTCGTTGATCAATAGATGGTTACGGTTTCCTGACCATGGACATTGGATGTTGTTGATAATGGGATCACATCATTAGGAGAATGATGTGATGGACAAGACCCAATCCTAAGCCTAGCACAAGATCATGTAGTTCGTATGCTAAAGCTTTTCTAATGTCAAGTATCATTTCCTTAGACCATGAGATTGTGCAACTCCCGGATACCGTAGGAGTGCTTTGGGTGTGCCAAACGTCACAACGTAACTGGGTGGCTATAAAGGTGCACTACGGGTATCTTCGAAAGTGTCTGTTGGGTTGTCACGAATCAAGACTGGGATTTGTCACTCCGTGTGACGGAGAGGTATCTCTAGGCCCACTCGGTAGGACATCATCATAATGTGCACAATGTGACCAAGGATTTGATCACGTGATGATGTGTTATGAAATGAGTAAAGAGACTTGCCAGTAACGAGATTGAACAAGGTATCGGGATATCGACGATCGAATCTCGGGCAAGTAATATACTGGTAGACAAAGGGAATTGTATACGGGATTGATTGAATCCTTGGCATCGTGGTTCATCCGATGAGATCATCGTGGAGCATGTGGGAGCCAACATGGGTATCCAGATCCCGCTGTTGGTTATTGACCGGAGAGTTGTCTCGGCCATGTCTGCATGACTCCCGAGCCTGTAGGGTCTACACACTTAAGGTTCGATGACGCTAGGGTTATAGGGAATAGATGTACGTGGTTACCGAATGTTTTTCGGAGTCCCAGATGAGATCCCGGACGTCACAAGGAGTTACAGAATGGTCCGGAGGTAAAGATTTATATATGGGAAGTCCCGTTTTGGTCATCGGAAAAGTTTCGGGTGCTATCGGTAACGTACCGGGACCACCGGGAGGGTCCCGGGGGTCCACCAGGTGGGGCCACCAGCCCTAGAAGGCTGCGTGGGCCAAGTGTGGGAGGGGACCAGCCCCAGGTGGGCTGGTGCGCCCCCCACCAAGGCCCAAGGCGCAAGGGAGAGTGGGAGGGGGCAAACCCTAGGTCCAGATGGGCCTTAAGGCCCACCCTAGGTGCGCCCCCCTCTCTCCCCCCTTGGGCGCCACCCTAGATGGGTTTTGGGGCTGCCGCCACCCCTAGGGAGGGAACCCTAGATGGGGGCGCAGCCCCTCCCCTTCCCCTATATATACTTGAGGTATTGGGGGCTGCAAGAGACACGAGATCATCTCCCTCTTGGCGCAGCCCTACCTCTCTCCCTCCTCGTCTCTCGTAGTGCTTGGCGAAGCCCTGCTGGAGTTCCGCGCTCCTCCACCACCACCACGCCGTCGTGCTACTGCTGGACGGATTCTTCCCAACCTCTCCTTCTCCCCTTGCTGGATCAAGGCGTGGGAGACGTCACCAGGCTGCACGTGTGTTGAACGCGGAGGCGTCGTTGTTCGGCGCTTAGATCGGAATCAACCGCGATCTAAATCACTGCGAGTACGACTCCTTCATCCGCGTTCTTGCAACGCTTCCGCTTAGCGATCTACAAGGGTATGTAGATGCACTCTCCTTCCCCTCGTTGCTAGATTACTCCATAGATTGATCTTGGTGATGCGTAGAAAATTTTAAATTTCTGCTACGATCCCCAACAGATGTGAACTAGATTATTGACTCTAGTAAACCCTTTGGGTGTTGGTCACATGGCGATGTCAACTATGGGTGTTGATCACATGATGATGTGAACTATTGGTTTTAAAACACATGGCAATGTGAACTAGATTATTGACTCTAGTGCAATTGGGAGACTGAAGGAAATATTCCCTAGAGGCAATAATAAAGTTGTTATTTTATATTTCCTTATATCATGGAAAATGTTTATTATTCATGCTAGAGTTGTATTAACCGAAAACTTCATACATGTGTGGATACATAGACAAAAAACCGTGTCCCTAGTAAGCCTCTACTAGACTAGCTCGTTAATCAAAGATGGTTAAGTTTCCTAAGTCCTAACCATAGACATGTGTTGTCATTTGATGAACGGGATCACATCATTAGGAGAATGATGTGATGGACAAGACCCATCCGTTAGCTTAGCATATTGATCATTCGGTTTTATTGATATTGCTTTCTTCATGTCAAATACATATTCCTTCGACTATGTGATTATGCAACTCCCGGATACCGGAGGAATACCTTGTGTGCTATCAAATGTCACAACGTAACTGGGTGATTATAAAGATGCTCTATAGGTATCTCCGAAGGTATTTGTTGGGTTGGCATAGATCGAGATTAGGATTTGTCGCTCCGAGTATCGGAGAGGTATCTCTGGGCCCTCTCGGTAATACACATCATAAGAAGCCTTGCAAGCAAAGTGACTAATGAGTTAGTTGCGGGATGATGTATTATGGAATGAGTAAAGATACTTTCCGGTAATGAGATTGAACTAGGTATGTAGATACCGACGATAGAATCTCGGGCAAGTAACATACCGATGGACAAAGGGAATAACGTATGTTGTCATAACGGTTCGATCGATAAATATCTTCGTATAATATGTAGGAGCCAATATGAGCATCCAGGTTCTGCTATTGGTTATTGACCAAAGAAGTGTCTCGGTCATGTCTACATAGTTCTCGAACCCGTAGGGTCCGCAAGCTTAACGTTCGATGACGATATAATATTATATGAGTTTTGTGCTTTGGTGACCGAATGTTATTCAGAGTCCCGGATGAGATCATGGACATGACAAGGAGTCTTGAAATGGTCAAGAGGTAAATATTTGTATATAGGATGATGGTATTCGGACACCGGAAGTGTTTCAGAGGGTATCGAGTACTTATCGGGTCACCGGAAGGTGTTTCGGGTACCCCCGGCAATCCTATGGGCCATATGGACCTTGTGAAGGAACACACCAGCCCACAAGGGACTAGTGCACCCTATAAGGCTATAGGAGGAGGAGAAGGAAAGGAGGAAGGGAAAGGAAAGTGTGGATTAGATTCCCACTTCCTTCCCTCACCCCCTCTTTCATTCCCCTTCATGCATACATGGAAAGGGGGGGCACAGGGCAAGGTAGGGCCCCTAGGGTGCGGCGCCAACCCTAGGGCACCCCTGGCTGCCTCTCCTCCCCATCCCACATATATATATATGTGAGGAGGGGGCGCCTAGAACACAGACCAACAATTGTTAGCCGTGTGCGGCACCCCGCTCCATAGTTTACACCCCGGTCATAGTTTTGCGGTGCTTAGGCAAATCCCTGCGAGAATCACTTCACCATCACCATCACCACGCCGTCGTGCTGACGGAACTCATCTACTTCCTCGACACCTTGCTGGATCAAGAAGGCGAGGGACGTCATCGCGCTGAACAGGTGCAGAACTCAGAGGTGTCGTACGTTCGGTACTTGATCATTCGGAGCTAGAAGAAGTTCGACTACATCAACCGTGTTGTCAAACGCTTCCGCTTCCGGTCTACGAGGGTACATGGACACACTCTCCCCCTCTTGTTGCTATGCATCTCATAGATATATCTTGCGTGAGCGTAGGAATTTTTTTGAAATTGCATGCTACGTTCCCCAACAGGAAGTGACCACAGTACTCTCATGGTCTGAGGAACTAAAACACAAGCTAACACTCCGTGTTATAACAATTGATTTCAGACGACATTATCTCACAGTATAACAAACAAGATTGGGTCGATTCAATATGATTGTTCTTCTAACGTCACATTCTCAATGTTGTTTTAGGAATATCATTACACTTAACAATATCTTAATATCCGGAAAACATTAGCACTAACAACACTTGAGCCAGTCTCATAGGCAAGATGGGGAACCTATTCTTTACCGTACATAACTCCACACGTGCATATGAGTTTTCCGCTGAATCGCATATTCCAGGATCATAGCAGTTATAACATGAAATACAAACATTTAATTACAAAAATGGAAATATAATCATACAATATTATTTCCTTTAGGGCATATTTCCAACAGCAGGTCCTCTTGACCTCTTCCGAAGCTTCCAGGGTTTCTTGTTGCCCAAAAAATCGTATTAAATTGGCAAGTGATTTTGATTTCCATAAATATTGATTGATCGCAAAACCAAAAATGAGCAGAAAACATGAAACTGACACTAGACACTAAATTAATATGTTAGTCTAGAAAAATAATATAAATCGCTTCAAAAAGTATATAAAAGGAATAATATAATAGCATGAACAATAAAAAAATACGTTTGAGACATATCTGTATCCTACCCTACATATGCAAGGGACATACAAGGTGAAAGTTGAGATCCCAAGTTTTAATGAAAATGTTGATATTGAAGGCTGCCTTGATTGGTTATATGAAGTGGAGACTTTCTTTGAGGTCATTGAGGTTCCGGAAGATCGTAGAGTTCCTTTGGTCACATACAAGCTGAAAGGAGGAGCCGGTGCATGGTGTCATCGCTTTCAAGAAGAAGGCGGGCTGAGAGGAGGACCTCATATGAGAACTTGGCGGCAAATGAAAAGTCTTTTAAAAGGGCGATTTTTGCCCGCTGATTATGACCAGGTCCTATTTATCCAATTTCAAAATTGTGCTAAGGAAATATGACTGCCTCAGATTACATGAAGGAGTTTCTAAGGCTACAAGTGAGGTGCAACCCTGCTGAAACTGAAGGTTGATGAGTCATATTTTTGCGCTCAACACACCGTTATTTGAACTGGATAATCCCGAAATTTCTGAGAAAATCACTTTGATATTGCTAATAATGACTAATGAATGCGAGAGATCGCGAAATCATTTCTTTAATGTGTTTTCGCAGGAAAATGGCCTAAACATAGAAATGACTAAATGAATCCTTTCTTTAACGCGAGAGATCACCAGAACCATCTTCCAACCCTGGCCTTTGTCATTTCCCATCTCATCTCCATAGCTGCCGCCACCATCATCACCGCAACATATTATCTCCAAGTTAGTCATACTTGTAGTCGTGTATTGCATCCGACAACTATTGTAAGACATGCTATAAATCAATCATTCATTTTTATGTCTTTTTCAATGAGTTCATCTTATGATCCGATAGCCATGTGTGATTAATTCTGTAAGGTAATGGGTTAAGGCAAGGCCTTGCAACCCGATGTATTTTTGGAAGGGATTGTTGGAATGACTTTGAATGTTTAACGTGTCTGATTGCAATGAGGTTGTCTCTTGTCTTCTTCTCAATCTAAGTCACTGCAGGTACCGAAGACCCCGTAGGTCGATCCAGGAGGAGGTAAGGAGCAAGAAGGACACGGAACGCTATCCCGAACAACATTGAGATAAGGGGTTACTACGGTAGCGGAAAGCAATTTCTTGGGGACGAATGAGGTGTGGTCATTAAATGCCCACTATATTTGTCCGAATATTTATCCTTAATAACCGAGGTAACCCTGCGAGATGGCAAGGGTCCGCGATTGGACAATTGACTCTTAGTGTAGGTCGCTTACCAGTCAAGATGTATTTCAGACACATCCCCCACATTCTCGCGTCGCAAATACATCATAGTTGTTGTCTTCCAGAACACAAATTAATATCATTAAGATCCTCAACGCAAGTTTAAGGTTGTGAGAGTAAGACCTCATACTCATGCATGTTTTTAATACCATTTTTACACCCCTGAGGTTGTTAAATGTCCGGTTGGAAAACAGGAATTTAATTCATTAAAAAAGACTTGTTAGAGACTTTGTCGTAGTGCACATCCTCTTGTGGGTTCGATAACTTAGGGTCACTCCTTGAGGAAGGCATAGAACCTTCACTATTCAAATTGGATCACAAAGGCCATCATGTTCGTATCTAGTTGTTGCTGTTTTTCATTGACATAAAAGTTGGATGCCTTGATCGCTAGAGCAATGAATAAGAAAATGCTCCATCTATTTGTCTGTGGACACAATCTAGATAGTAATCTGCTCCTTAATCCGTGAGAAGCATTTTTTTAATTCACGAGAAAATATCCCCTTTGCTATCTCCATTTTATAATATAAACTTTATAAGTATGTTTCATCTTTCTGGTTCATGCATAATTCAAGCACACTTTATCTGAGATATTGTGGCCATGTCGACACCATCGAGCAACTGGTAGTGTCACAAAAGTAGGGCAAGATGAGCACTCTAGTTCCGGCGATGGACACGTCGATGTTACCTAGTGTTTGCGTAGGTGTCGCTCCCTTGAAACTTCTCCCCTCTGACAGTGGCACCTTCACTTTCGACACCATTAATTGTTGGATGATGATCCTAGAGATTGACAAACGGGCCAGTCTCTAAGCATCAGTTTAAAACATACATCAAAATGCTTAGCCACAAAGGACATTCCCCTCTAGCGAACATCACACGCATGCAGTAGCGTAGTGAATGATATGCTACTCAAACGGATTTGTCCTTCGATGCCGCCCATCCTTCTGTGCTGGCGTGGTTCAATGACAGGTGTGTCGCGCGATGACCGGCCACAACACCTTAGGATTGACCATGTTTCAACATGTTGTGATCAGGTGAACATGCGGCCCACCGACGAGGGAGGAAACAACGATAAGTGACAACATGACTGTAGGCTTATTTACGTTATGTCATGTGATAATCTTGTTCTCTTGTTACAACACACGTCATATGTGCTAGCCTTTTCTAAAGCAAGTATCATAACTCTATCACTCAGTAAGCATGGTGAGTCCATGCGTACGATGTTATGCCTTGGTTTTCTAGAGAAAAAATAGATATGTTTGTGAGTAAACATGATGAATTCAAGCGTACGATGGTATGTTTGGTTTGCTTGGTGCTTTTACAATATAAGTCTTTTTTTTACCACGTGATAGATGTGGTAAGCAATTCAAACTATTAAAAAAAGATTTTTTTAACACGATTTTACAGGAAAAGCTTACTTTCACATTTTTATTCGAGGAAAAGCCTAGTTTTACAGGACACCGAACCCTAACTTTATCTTTTGAGACAACCGAACCCTAACTTGCAAGCTCGTCTTTCACCTTTTCGGGTCCCAACGCCGAGCCCAGTCCAGCCCACGGTGCACCCAGAATCCCCCAAACCCACCTAGCTCTCCTTCCTTTCCGTTCTTCTATCGCTTTCCCTCGAATGGAAGCTGCGCCACGCCCGCGGCAGCAGGAACAGCACCACCGGCGGGGCCGGCATCCCTAAATGCGCCGCCCTCTCGCCGCCGCCGCCGCCCTCCGCCTCCGCCTCCTCTCATCCTCGTCCCGCCCCCTCGTCCCCTCGCCCTTTCCACTCCACCACCTCCTCCGCCGCGACGACGACCGCGAGGATCGACACCCAACGCCCCCGCCTCCGCCATTCTCGCCCCGCCCGCTCCTCGGCTCCGCATCCGGTGCCCCCGGCCTCCTTGGCCTCCGCGGGTGGCGGACGTTACCCCCGGCAGCGTCACCGCCACGAAGCACCGTCGCGGACGCGCCCCCTGTCCTGCTCACCATCTCCCGCAGTAAGATCAGTGCCCCCTTCCCTTTTCCTGTCCGTGTCCTCATTCTGGGGTTTATGAGGCATCTTACGTTTGGTATTGTTGCTGTTCCTGTTGGGCCGCAGGTTATTCTTTGCGTGTCGCCAAGACCAAGAAGCAGACACACTTCGACGATGAGCACAGGTAATTCGAATGATCCTTTTTGTTCTAAAAACTGCGTGATTGGCACACTGCTATTAATCAATCAATTGATGGATTTGTGTGTTTCGGCCATGCTTTTCTTAAGGAACCATTTTAATTGCTCTTGGAATATACTTGTGTGCTATGATGGGACAGAAGTGCTATTGCCTCTATATTGTTACTGGACAGAAATGTTATTCCATTTACAATGATGGAAGAGTAATGATTGTGATGGGAGTGATGATGCTATCTATGCTTGAGAGTAGGTACCTTTTCCATTTTAGAGGACAGATGGAAGCTATTCCTCCATCCAAACCGAGGAAGAAGATCCACTCTGAATATTTTTTTCATTTATGATGAAGTATGAATTATGATGGTCTTTCTCTATGAAATACTCATTGCACTGTCATTAAGGGTATTCAGTTTTGTGTATTATCATATGAGTTATTTAATATTTGCGTTAGCAATTATTTGCAAAATAGTGACCATTAATTTATTATTGCATGCTTGAATTATTTCTCAAGGTTCTGTATTGATATACACTTCGTTTCATGCAACTCCTGTTGGTTTGATCTCAGCCATCGAGCGGTTAACACGGCACTTTGGTGTAATTTCCTTGTCTTCACGCTGAAGTTTGGTGTGTGGTTTTCAACATCTAGTCATGTTATGCTAGCTGAGCTAGTACATTCGGTGGCAGACTTTGCTAACCAGGTAACTTTACCCTTTGCAACTTAAGTTTGTGTTTCTTTTTTTCTTGTCTATTTCTTGACCTGGAGTGAAGTATCATACCCAGAGACTAACTGCCTATCAAAATTCAGGCTCTTCTTGCATATGGTCTGAGAAGTTCAAGACGTGCTCCAGATGCTCTACACCCGTATGTATAACTCTTTGATTTTCAATGCATGCTTTGTCAACAAAGATCTCCTTTTTTTACTGGAATATTAGTGATAAGGAAGAACCCTGGTATTAATCACTGTATAATAAATAATAGTCTCTAGAGAACCAGTGATAAGACTGTCTATATATGACATAAATTGATGTGGTGCCCTGTGTCTTGACTTAATGATTGCTTACCCTAGCTTAATCTCTTTTGCAGCTATGGTTATTCAAAAGAAAGATTTGTATGGTCTTTGATATCCGCAGTTGGAATATTTTGCTTGGGTTCAGGTGCTACTATTGTGAATGGAGTTCAGAACTTGTGGAGTTCTCAAGTATGATGCGAGTGTATCATTTGGTTCAGTAGAGAATTTTGCATGTACATTCCATTTTATCATCAAATCTTATCCCAAGTACAGTTTTCATATCTTATACTTATATTACACAGCCTCCCGAGAACATTCACTATGCTGCATTAGTGATTGGTGGGTCGATCCTAATTGAAGGTGTTATTCACGAAAACCTGTTCTCTTTATTTGCTTTAGTTATTTAGTATGGTTTTAGTTGACAGATGCTGTTGTCTCTCTAGGTGCTTCACTTCTTGTTGCTATAAAGGCTGTTAAGAAAGGTGCAGCAGCAGAAGGAATGAGTATCAGAGACTACATCTGGCGTGGTCATGATCCAACTTCAGTTGCTGTTATGACTGAAGTGAGTAATGTGTTCGAAACTACCTTAGTACCTCTCTCTTCTAGTCCAATCACTTCCTGCAACTGAAATCCTGAACTTGCATCTGTGCCCTTTTTTTGTGATTAATTTAGTTGCCCGCATTTGCTGTCTTAATCATATTTCTTCTTTACTTACCAGTTACCATTTATTCCTTCTTAACTCCCTTGATTCCTTCTCATATCCCAATAATTGTCCGACAGGATGGTGCTGCTGTTACAGGTCTTGCTATTGCAGCAGCATCTTTGGTGGCTGTTCAAATGACAGGAAACCCCATCTATGATCCAATTGGTTCCATCATTGTTGGTAACTTACTTGGAATGGTATGCTAATTTTTCCGTTTCATGTTTTTCTGTTTTGCTTCTGTCAGCTTATATTTGCTCTGTTTGTACAAACGTACTCCCTCCGTCCGGTGAAAAGTGTACGTTTGGGTTTAAAATTTGTCCACCAAAGAGTGTACTTCTACCTTCCCAATGCACTTTAAACTATTTTCTCTCATCACACGGTAATCAAGACCAATAGCATTCTATACATAATCTTCTTAATTTCTACATGCACTTAGCTCATTGGGGGTTGGGTAATTAAAGAGGAGAGAGATGGTGGCTTGCATCTTCCCAATGCATTTTTTACTTCACTTCATAATTTGTCCTAAAATTTCTAGATGTACATTTTTCACCGGACGGAGGGAGTAGAGTCAATACAAATGTATTTGTGCTCTGTACTTGAATTATGCTGCCCTACTGACAATTTTGCCATATTTTCTGTACACATTTTCATGAGAATCTGAAACAAATTGAAATGAATATCGTCATGTTTTCGCATTGAAGCAAAGCCACACATTCTGCCATTTGAACTCTCTACCCAATTATATGTCCTTATTGAAATTATCTTTATTAGAACCATGAGTTGGTTGCGAGATCTTATTGGTTTCAGCTCTACCCTACCCCAACTTGTTTGGGACTAAAGGCTTTGTTGTTGTTGTTGTATCGAAATTATCTTTGTTCTGGCGTGGACTCATCGTGGTATGTTATCAGATTGTAGAATTTTCTCATCTCTTTATTGTTTTTATGATCTGTTAGCTTCAATCTATTGCCAGAAAGTGTCAAATGATGCTATGTTCATCTGTGTGCCAGATAGAACAGTATCTTGGCTGTTATAACACTCATACAAGCAATATGCGCTATCTGTTGAAGTGGCACGCTGCATAGACTGCATTTGTTTGATTTGTGAAGCTCTAAGGCCAAAAGTTTCATAACTGCCACCGCTAGTCTGCTATAGCGGTGTTATGTTTCTTGATGTATATCTTTTTGTTAATTGCGTTAAGTCTGAAGTATGTTCTATTAAACTTTTATTTGATTGCTGGTTTATTCAGTTTTTTTTGTATAACTTGCCTCACACATCCTGCATTTGGTTTCATAGTGAAGCTGTGTATGCTATCCATGCTCTAGTGTTAGGTAAACTAAGGAGAATTGGTACTGTGAGGCAACACTTCCTATTTATTACTCCCTCCGTTCACTATTAAGTGAACAAACACACTATGTATTTCAATATGGACTACATACGGAATGAAATAAGTGAACAAACACACTAAAATGCGTCTATATACATCTGATTCAGAAGAAAGTTAGAACATCGTGAACGGAGTGAGTACCTGTGAATAACCCATGAGAAAGTTATGCCAGATTAACATGTTTGTTAGCCTAACATTATAAAACCTAGTTTGGTTAGTATGGGATAAAACTAGGATAACTACAATCAGTTTCACTTGAAAATAAACTTGTAAGCTTTAAAAACCACAATTTCCTTTTTTTTATGCAGAACTATAAATAGACTATTACAATGACTGTCGACAGGCTTCAACCAATTAATGTTTTCACTAAATGCTATTGGAACTGAATAAGGGCTTCAAGTATACCCATAATTCTCACACAAATGGTTTCTGCAAAATCCATCGGCCATACTTAAAATGACCACTATATGTTTTCATCTGGGTTATCTTTGCTCTGATGGTTTGTTCAGGATTTGCATCTGTTTGTTCATTCCTGCCCATGCCTTGTTTCAAAGCAAGATTCAACATTTGTGCTATCTCTGTAGGTTGCGATTTTTCTCATCCAGAGGAACAGGCATGCTTTAATTGGTAGGGCCATTGATGATCATGACATGCAGCGAGTTCTTGAATTTCTGAAATCTGATCCGGTAACTTCCGGATGACTTTATTTCATAGTACAATGCTCAGAAGCTTTGTTATGAAGCTGATGTTATTACATCTTGCAGGTTGTAGATTCTCTTTATGATTGCAAAAGTGAGGTGATTGGGCCAGGGTTCTTTAGATTCAAAGCAGAAATTGGTATAACTCTAATCATGTGCCATATTCCAGCTTACAATTATTCTAATTTATTGACACTTTTAGTTCATAGTTTTTAGTCTAGCATGCCTCTTTTTTGAATTAATAACTATGGAGCACTTCTTTTTTGTTAATCTTGTTGTTTCTATTTGTTGAATTGGCACATCGTTCCTTTTAGTATTTGACGTTTCTTTCTGGAAGTTAATAGTTACAGAGCACTCTTTTTAGTTAGCCGTGGTTGTTTCTATTTGATGAATTGAATTTGCTGTAAATGACCGAGTTGATATTATTTATCTGCAATGGATGGCCCTATCATCTATTAACTTTTTAATCTTGAACCTATTGCTTTACAAGCATCTTTCTGTATGGCTATTGTATGACCATTAAGAAGGAATACACTTTAGTGAGCTAACTCCATAAATTTGCAGTTGGCACCAACTCATAATTTACTGTTATGTTACCTGAGGGAATTAATGTCCGACATCCCCACGGGACGATGACTTGCCTGCAAAGGATTTTCCCCTTGGGGTTCGTATGACTTTGCAGTTGGCACTAACTCATAATTTACTGTTATGTTACCTGAGGGAATTAATGTCTGAAATCCCCACGAGACGATGACTTGCCTGCAAAAGATTTTCCCTTGGGGTTCGTATGAGAGGAAGAGTGCTGTATAGAGTTATGGGTGCAGGGAGAGGCAGTGGGTGGAGTGCCAGTGAATACTAAGAGGGTGCCAAACTACTGCATGTGTATTCATCCGTTATCACGAAATAAAAAACAAGCATTATGGTATGCAAAACATGTATGCATACCAAGGATATTTCAAGGGGTAGCCCTTACAATTTGCTAATTTGTTGACTCTTCCCATCCATATTTGCTAACATGTTGGGCTCATCTATACTTGCGTGTTGAAATTCCTCTTACATTTCTGATCTTGTCTTAACAATTTATTGACGTAATCATCCCACAGATTTCAATGGAGTAGTCTTGGTGCAAAATTATCTTGAAAGGACTGGACGTGGAGTATGGGCAAAACAGGTGTCTTTTCTACTTTAACGTAACGTAGTTATTTTGCTCTCTTTTATGAGTATATTGGTATTGCTCTGTTGCCAGGTTAGTGAATAATTGCTAATTTATGTGCCTATTATCTTAAACTGAAGCAATCACTCAATTTCTTTGTCGAAATTCTAGGTAGTCTTTCTATTGCTCTTCTCTCTAGTATAGTCAAGCTTTGGCTAGAGTGTCAGCAGTCAGTCAGTGATTGATGTTTAGTGGATTGTTAAGACACCGACTTTAACTTAACATCTACCTTTATTGAGAGTTGTGTAATTAATATTTCACTCATGCTAGCTAGGCGTGATAAAAAATTGAATTAACTGCATGTCCTTGTTGTAAGCTGTGGAAATATCAATTGGAAGCCCTCAATTCAATGTCAATTTTGTGCACTTTGCATAATAGGTCTCAATAATCCTCCCAAAAATACAAGGTGTAGATGAAAAAAGGATTTATAATTTTATAGTGAAAACTTTCATCCAAATTGCTTGGTATCGCAGCATGAGCTGCATCTTTGCACTGCCCATCTTTATATCTCTGATTCACACATTTGGACGAGAGGAGGGGTTGCACTAGATGCATTCCTTTCTGAGATGATTGTATTCGAGCAGTTCAAAAAACATGTTCACGTTGTAAGATGGGAAAATTTCAAGTGCAAACTCCCGTTTGATGTATAATTGTACTCTCAGCATGTAAGCATCTCAATAATCCTCCATAAAAAGTAAGGTAGGGTATAGATGAAAGGAGGATTTATAGCTAAAGTTTCATCCAAGTTGGTTTGAAGTACGAGTTGCATCTTTGCACTGCGATGGCTAATATTGGCTATTCCTTTTTCAAACATCCTCTCTTGGTCACCAATCTCAATAGATCATCGATATCATTTCTCTATAACCTTTTATCGATTCATTTTTACAGTTCCGGGAGGCCTCGTTGAGTAAGGATGATGCGGAGCTACGAAGGGTTATGGCCGAGTATGGTATGCACTATGTTGCTCTAGTCGCAATTTTTATGCCTGTTATCATGTTCTGATAAGCCATGCGTTACTGCTGCCTGTACAGGTGAGGGTGTGGTGGATGCTCTGGGATATGAAGTGGATCGGCTGGAGTCAGAGATACAGAAGATTGTGCCGGGAATCAGACATGTTGACATCGAGGCGCACAACCCAGACGGTCTTTCAGTTTAGAGTAGCATTTTTTGTACATTTTTATGGATATATTCGGTTGATTGATCACGCTTGCTGATCAACGCCAATCTGATTTGTTCTATGACCTCTTGATACTTTTTACCCCTCAGTAATTCAGGCCATTGTCTCCCATGTAAGAACGAGATGCCCTACAGAAAGTCAGTGGGCACATAATCTTGGTGCTCACGTGTTGAATATGTTCTGTGGCGCGGCAAAGATAGTGTGCTGTCAAGATTTATTGCAATCCATTAACCTCCAACCCAACTGCTGATAGGGTGGCAATTAAACACGACCGCATATTTTTTGCGAAACAGGCTCTCAGATCTATTGTTAAACCCAGTCAGATACAAGTAGTACCCCTTTAAGATAGAAAAATACAACGAAGTCCCTGAGGAACCACAGAACCGCTGCATCCGCCGGAATGAGTCCGAGGACGCGTCGCCGCTCTGCTTGTTCGCCGGCGAATCTCCATGGCAGACGGGATCGCGTCCTCAGAACGTCGAAATCCTTCGGCTCGGCCCGTTTTTGGGCACGGCGATCGCATGCCGAACCCAGCGCATGGGGGGGGCTCGGGGGCTTCGGCGCAAGGGAAAAGCATGTCTGACCCACATCGTCAGGTGAAAAGTCAAGTCTATCTTCTGGATTCGCCTCCCCCCCCCACATGCTCGGCTGCCAACCGGCTGATCCCGGCGTCGTCCACCGCCCACCACCGCTAGATAGCCCATTCCCCGCTGAAAAAAGAACAGAGGTTTCGCCGAGGCAGCCTCTCCACCATCGGCTAGGCGATTTTTCCGGCGTTCCGGCCGCAGAGGGGCAATTTAGCGGCAGGTGCGCGCCCACCACGTCCATAAGATGTTTGGCGATTTGCCTGCCTCGGCAATGGACTCGAACGATGAGGAAGCACTCGCTGTGCTGCTGGAGAAGGAAGCCGAGGCTGACGTCCAGGAAGAGAAACATCTCATGGTCCTCGCCGCTGAGCAATTAAAAGCCGCGGCGAGGTGGCTCGGCGTCGGGGCGGATGAAAGCAAAGAACCGCCATCGTCTCGAAGGCTACTGCATGCTCTACTCCGACTACTTCGCCGATGCTCCACTGCACGGCGACAAAACATTTTGGCGCCGTTATCGGATGAGCCGAAAGCTTTTCCTCAGGATTGTGAACTCCATCCGGGACTTCGACAGCTACTTCAAGTGCAAGAAGGATTGGACCGGAAAACTTGGATTCACCTCAATCCAAAAGTGCACGACAACGATGAGGATGCTTGCATACGGAGCTCCCAGTGATTCACTTGACGACTATGGGCGCATGTCCGGGTCCACCACCATTGAGTGTTTCTACAAGTTCTGTCGGGCAGTGGTGGCAGTGTTTGGACCGCAATACTTGCGAACACCCAATGCGGAAGACACTGCTCGGATCCTAGCACAGAATGCAACAAGAGGATTTCCTGGGATGCTTGGAAGTATCGACTGCATGCATTGGAAATGGAAGAACTGTCCATTCGCTTGGCAGGGGATGTACAAAGGCGCCAAAGACGGTTGTAGTGTGATACTTGAGGCGGTAGCCACACATGACCTCTAGATTTGGCACTCCTTTGATATGCTAGGAACTCACAATGACATCAACATGCTGCAGTGCTCTCCTGTCTTTGCCAAGCTTGTTGAAGGTCATTCTCCTCCGGTGAACTTCGAGGTCAATGGGCGGCACTACAACAAGGGGTGCTACCTAGCTGATGACATCTATCCGAGATCGTCTACATTTTTGAAGACTATCTCAAATGCTGTGCCAGGAGGCAAGAAGTCCCACTTTGCCAAGGTGCAGGAGGCTTGCAGGAAGGATGTCGAGCGGGCATTTGGTGTGCTCCAATCTCGATTTGCTGTTGTCTGGTACCCTGCTCAGGCTGGGTCGAAATATCAAATGTGGGAGATCATGACTTGCTGTGTCATCTTGCACAACATGATCATCAAGAGCGAGCAGGAAGAGCCAGTGTTTGACACTGAACCATACTACATGCAGGGTCCTCTAGCCGAAGTTGATCACCAGCTACCGGCAACCTGGACTGCCTACCTCAGTATGCGTCAGGAGATCCGAGACCCACAGGTGCATCCTCAACTGCAGCAGGATCTGATGGAGCACCTATCGAGGATCAAGGGCGACGCCGGGCTCGACGTGTGATGAAATATGAGTTTTAATTTATTGAACTATATAATTTGTATTGAACTATTTGTTGTTGCACTATTTTGTTGAATTATTTTATTTTTCTGTGATGAACTATGTGATAAAAAATTTATTTATGTTGAGAATTCAACGCCGAACCATGCCGAATATGGGCCGTTTCTCACCGATATCGGGACATTTTTCTATTTATCTGGGCCGAAAAGCGGCCACGAATGGCCCGATATCGGCGCCTCGGGGCGACATGGGGGCGACGGCTGGATGCCCAACCGCCCCCAGCGCCGATTCTGCCGCCGGCTCGCCCCCAGACGGCGATTTTTATGCCTCCTGAGGGGGCCAATTGCTGGAGATGACAGGCCCCGAGGCGATTTTTTAGCGCCGGCGGGCGAAAATCGGCCCAATCGCGCCCCCACGATCTCGTTTAGCGCCGGTTTGGGCCGAAATAATAGCCGGCGCACCCGAGCCGAACTCGGCGCGCTGGGGGCGCCTGGGGGCGCCGGCACAAGCGAAAAGGGGCGTGGGGACGCTCCATCGGCGAGAGGAGGGCCTTTTCCCGCCGTTTCTTCCCGCTTTCCCCCTCGGCTTCCCTCTCATTCTCCTCCTTTTGCCAATCTCCTCCTCCTCTCCCCTCCTAGTCGGCTGCCATGCCGCCGAAGAAGTACGTGGTCCCCCACGCTGCGACGGATGCGACCACCGCCGTCGCCTAGCCGAAGCAGAGGAAGCCGAGGGCGCCACCGTCCAAGCCCCCGGGCATGTCCAACGCCGACTGGAGGGCGGAAGTTCAGCGCAGGGAGGCAGTCACCACCGACCGGCGGAACAGGGCCAACGCCAAGAAGGCTCGGGACAACGCAGCGATCGTGGCTGCGGCGGCGGCCGAGCAGGCGGAGCGCTCGGGCGAACAAGCCGAGGCGGCTCGCGTGGCGATGATGGACCCACCCTGCGGCCACTATGCACCCTGGAGCCAGCAAAGCGTTGGTTCTCCGGCCGGCTTATCGTCGTCGCTGCAACCGTGGGGTTGCACGCCATCGCCGGGCTACGCCGACGATGATGCGCACGGTGGGTTCAACCCCAACATCACCTTCCCCCATGGTTACCCGGCCCAGCGCACGCCCTCGCCCGCCTTCGCCGGCATGCAGTACCCTCCGTACACCTATTCACCGGCGGCCTACGCGTCCTCCTCGATGCCCCCTCTCCGCTGTGGCGCGCTGCCCTTCTCACAAGCCTCCACTTCGCATCTCGACGACACCGACGCGACCGAGGCCGACATGGGCGACATCATCACGGCCGGCTCAGCAGCCGCCACCGCGTCCCCCAGGTTCACTGCCCATGACAACATAATGGACCTCGACGGCGACATGGATGGTAGACCTGCGTGAAGAGAACACCGAGGCGCGGTGATCGGCGTTGATGACGAACAGCGCCGTCAAGCTCGACCTACTCCGGACCAACTTCGCCATGAAGAAGAGGAACACCGACTTGGCTTTCCTAATGGGCGGGGCGGACATGCTCTAGAGCAACGACGAGCAGCTCAAGGCATGGTACCTGGCGGAGCGTGGCCTCATCCTGAATCAGCTGCCGTCGACGGCGCCGCCAACTCCCACGCCCACGCCCACGCCGCTGCCAAGCCTGAACGACGATGCCTCCACGACGCCCAGCAGCACCAAAGCCGCGCTAACGCCGCCCAGCACAGAAGCAGCTCCGACGCCGCCAAGCCCACGCACGCCGACGCCGGAGGCCAACCCAGCCGTTTGATGCGTTGCCCACGCGTCCTTTCTTTTTTTTCGTACGCTGAACTTTTCATTTGATCGCTGAACTGTGGCAAGGTGATCGCCGAACTGGGCCGCTAATCGCTGGACTTGTGGTGTTTTTTTTGGAGAGGGAATGACCAAGTTTGAATTGGCCGCGACTTGGGGGCCGACGCCTGGGGGCGTGGCTAGGAGCTAGATCGCCCCCAGGGCCTAAAAGGCACCGGGCGGGCGCTCAAAATAGCGTCGGCCTACGCGCTGGGGGGCCGAACGAGTGAAGATGCTCTTAGAGCATCTCCAGCCGTTGAGCCCCCCATGAGGCATTTTTTCGCTGCTTGGGGGGCTGCCGGCAAAAATTTTGTCCTGGGAATGAAAAAAATCTCCAGCCGTTTCCACCCCCAAGCGAGGCCGTCGTCCTCGCCGCGCCGCCCTGTCCGAGGCCGCGGGGTCGTCGAATGCCGCTTCGCTTTCTAGCAGCGCGTTGCTACCTCTTGAGCACTGCGTTGGTTTTCCCTTGAAGAGGAAAGGGTGATGCAGCAAAGTAGCATAAGTATTTCCCTCAGTTTTTGAGAACTAAGGTATCAATCCAGTAGGAGACTACACGCAAGTCCCTCGTACCTACACAAACAAATAAGAACCTCGCAACCAACACGATAAAGGGGTTGTCAATCCCTTCACGGTCACTTACGAGAGTGAGATCTGATAAAGGTAATAAGATAACTATTTTTGGTATTTTTATGATATAGATAGGAAAATAAAGATTGCAAAATAAAATAGATTGGAAATTTATATGATAAAGGTAGACCCGGGGGCCATAGGTTTCACTAGTGGCTTCTCTCAAGATAACATAAGTATTACAGTGGGTGAACAAATTACTATCGACCAATTGATAGAAAAGTGCATAATTATGAGAATATCCAGGCATGATCATGTATATAGGCATCACGTCCGCGACAAGTAGACCGAAACGATTCTGCATCTACTACTATTACTCCACACATCAACCGCTATCCAGCATGCATCTAGAGTATTAAGTTCATAAGAACAGAGTAACGCGTTAGGCAAGATGACATGATGTAGAGGGATAAACTCAAGCAATATGATATAAACCCCATCTTTTTATCCTCGATGGCAACAATACAATACGTGCCTTGCTGCCCCTGCCGTCACTGGGAAATGACACCGCAAGATTGAACCCAAAGATAAGCACTTCTCCCATTGCAAGAAATATCAATCTAGTAGGCCAAACCAACTGATAATTCAAAGAGACTTGCAAAGATAACCAATCATACATAAAAGATTTCAGAGAAGAATCAAATATTGTTCATAGATAAACTTGATCATAAACCCACAATTCATTGGATCTCGACAAACACACCGCAAAAAGAGTTACATCAAATAGATCTCCAAGAAGATCGAGGAGAACATTGTATTGAGATCCAAAGAGAGAGAAGAAGCCATCTAGCTAATAACTATGGACCCGAAGGTCTGAGGTAAACTACTCACACATCATTGGAGAGGCTATGGTGTTGATGTAGAAGCCCTCTGTGATCGATTCCCCCCGCGGCGGAGCTCCGGAAAAGGCCCCAAGATGGGATCCCTTGGGTACATAAGGTTGCGGCGGTGGAAATAGGGTTTCATGGTGCTCCTGGATGTTTTCAGGGTATATGGATATATATATATATATCCCTGTTCAAGAATTCATCCGATTAACCAGTTAACTTGCCGATTAATCCCTACTCATAGGGTCCCCGAGTAGCCGATTACCCGATAAATCGTCCGATTAACTTGCCGATTAGCCTATTAATCCCCTACTCACCAGTCGACCGAGCAGCTACCAGTTAACGATTTCCTCAACAATGATATATATATATATATAGGAGGAAGAAGTAGGTCGGTGGAGTTACGAGAGGCCCACGAGGGTGGGGGCGCGCCTAGGGGGAAGGCATGCCTCCCTGGCTCGTGGCCACCTCGTTTCTTTCTTGACGTCTACTCCAAGTCCCTTGGATCACGTTTGTTCCAAAAATAACTCTCCCGAAGGTTTCATTCCGTTTGGATTCTGTTTGATATTACTTTTCTGCGAAACACTGAAATAGGCAAAAAACAACAATTTGCACTGGGCCTTGGGTTAGTAGGTTAGTCCCAAAAATAATATAAATGTGTATAAATAAGCCCATTAACATCCAAAACAGATAATATAATAGCATGGAACAATCAAAAATTATAGATACGTTGGAGACGTATCACGCGTCCATGCCGCCCGTAGTCCCGCTCCTCACCTCCGCTGGCCCCGCCTGCGCCTGGCCGTTGGCATGCAGAAAGGCCATCGTCGCATCGCGGCCACCGTGCCGCCCGAGGACGACCACCTGAGCATGAGTGGCAACAGCCTCCCCTACGCTCCCCTGCGCGTGTGAGCGCTGCCAGGACCGGCACGGCAGCCCAACCACCTCCTCGTGCCCTGGACCAGCCGTCCGGTGCTGGCCATGTCCCCGTCCACGTCGCCATGTCACCGTCCCTGTCGCCCAAGGCTGGTGCTCTCCAACTCCACGTGGGAGCCGGCCGGGGTGGGACAGTGAGGCGAGGGCGGTGATGTCTACTCCAAAACCATCTTCTTTTAGACGTTGTTGGGTCTCCAAGTGCAGAGATTTGTAGGACAGTAGCACGGGGTGAAATTGAGAAATACTTGTGTTGAGGTTTGCGAGTCCCGTAGCATGCACGTATGGTAAACATTGTGTGAGAAATTTGAAGAATGAGGTGTTCTTTGATTGCTTTCCTTATGCTTGATACGTCTCCAACGTATCTATAATTTTTGATTGTTCCATGCTATTATATTATCCATCTAGGATGTTTTATATGCATTCATATGCTATTTTATATGATTTTTGGGACTAACCTATTAACCTAGAGCCTAGTGTCAGTTTCTGTTTTTTCCTTGTTTTTGAGTTTTACAGAAAAGGAATACCAAATGGAGTCCAATTGACGTGCCAATTTTTGGTGTTTTCTTATGGACCAAAAGAAGCCCCTGGAGTAAAAGAGTTGGACCAGAAGAGTCTCGGGCCGTCCACGAGGGTGGGGGGTGCGCCCTACCCCCCGAGCGCGCCGCCCTATCTCATGGACGACTCGGGGACCCCCATGACTTGTTCTCGATGCCAAAAATTCCTATAAATACAGAAACGTCCAGAAAATAACCTAGATCGGGAGTTCCGCCGCGACAAGCCTTCGTAGCCACCGAAAACCAATCTAGACCCGTTCCGGCACCCTGCTGGAGGGGGGGATCCCTCTCCGGTGGCCATCTTCATCATCCCGGCGCTCTCCATGACGAGGAGGGAGTAGTTCACCCTCGGGGCTGAGGGTATGTACCAGTAGCTATGTGTTTGATCTCTCTCTCTCGTGTTCTTAATTTGGCATGATCTTGATGTATCACGAGCTTTGCTTTTATAGTTGGATCTTATGATGTTTCTCCCCCTCTACTCTCTTGTAATGGATTGAGTTTTCCCTTTGAAGTTATCTTATTGGACTGAGTCTTTAAAGATTTGAGAACACTTGATGTATGCCTTGCATGTGTTTATCTGTGGTGACAATGGGATATTCACGTGATCTACTTGATGTATGTTTTGGTGATCAACTTGCAGGTTCCATGACCTCATGAACTTATGCATAGGGGTTGGCACACATTTTCGTCTTGACTCTCTGGTAGAAACTTTGGGGCACTCTTTGAAGTTCTTTGTGTTGGTTGAATAGATGAATCTGAGATTGTGTGATGCATATCGTATAATCATACCCACGGATACTTGAGGTGACATTGGAGTATCTAGGTGACATTAGGGTTTTGGTTGATTTGTGTCTTAAGGTGTTATTCTAGTACAAACTGTAGGATAGATTGAACGGAAAGAATAGCTTCGTGTTATTTTACTATGGACTCTTGAATAGATCGATCAGAAAGGATAACCTTGAGGTGGTTTCGTACCCTACAATAATCTCTTCGTTTGTTCTCCACTATTAGTGACTTTGGAGTGACTCTTTGTTGCATGTTGAGGGATAGTTATATGATCCAATTATGTTATCATTGTTGAGAGAACTTGCACTAGTGAAAGTATGAACCCTAGGCCTTGTTTCAACGCATTGCAATACTGTCTTCGCTTACTTTTATCATTAGTTACCTTGCTGTTTTTATATTTTCAGATTACAAAAACCTATATCTACCATCCATATTGCACTTGTATCACCATCTCTTCGTCGAACTAGTGCACCTATACAATTTACCATTGTATTGGGTGTGTTGGGGACACAAGAGACTCTTTGTTATTTGGTTGCAGGGTTGATTGAGAGAGACCATCTTCATCCTATGCCTCCCACGGATTGATAAACCTTAGGTCATCCACTTGAGGAAATTTGCTACTGTCCTACAAACCTCTGCACTTGGAGGCCCAACAACGTCTACAAGAAGAAGGTTGTGTAGTAGACATCACTAAGCACTTCTCCCATTGCAAGAAAGATCAATCTAGTAGGCCAAACAAAACCGATAATTCGAAGAGACTTGCAAAGATATCAAATCATGCATATAAGAATTCAAAGAAGAACCAAATATTGTTCATAGATAAACTTGATCATAAACCCACAATTCATCGGATCTCGGCAAACACACCGCAAAAGAATATTACATCGAATAGATCTCCAAGAACATAGAGGAGAACTTTGTATTGAGAACCAAAGAGAGAGAAGAAGCCATCTAGCTAATAACTATGGACCCGAAGGTCTGTGGTAAACTACTCACACATCATCCGAGAGGCTATGGTGTTGATGTAGAAGTCCTCCGTGATCGATTCCCCCTCTGGCAGATCGCCGGAAAAGGTCCCCAGATGGGATCTCACGGGTACAGAAGGTTGCGGCGGTGGAAAAGTGGTTTCCTGGCTCTCCTGGATGTTTTTAGGGTATAAGAGTATATATAGGCGAAAGAAGTACGACGGTGGAGCTACGAGGGGCCCACGAGGGTGGGGGGCGCGCCCTCCTGCCTCATGGCCGCCTCGTTGCGTCTCTGACTTCCACTCCAAGTCTCCTAGATGACGTTTGTTCCAAGAAAGATCCTTGCGAAGGTTTCGTTCCGTTTGGATTCCTCTTGATATTCCTTTTCTGCGAAACACTAAAATAGGCAAAAACAGAAACTAGCACTGGGCCTCCGGTTAATAGGCTAGTCCCAAAAATAATATAAAAGTGCATATTAAAGCCCATTAAACATCCAAAACAGATAATATAATAGCATGGAACAATAAAAAAATTATAGATATGTTGGAGATGTATCACCTACCTTTGCTGTGCTACATCATCCCTTCCTCTTTGGGGAAATACTGACGTAGTCCTAGCAGACAGGAGTTTTCTGGCGCTATAGTCAGGGAGCAATCAATGGTATATACCCTCCTTGGTGCACATTTGTCAAGAGCATCAAAGATCCCAAAACTACAAAACATTGTGAATTTGCAAGGGTGCAAGAGGTAGCCCGAAAAGACATTGAAAGAGCATTCGGTGTTTTGCAATCTAGGTTTGCCATTGTCCGTAGTCCTGCTCGTTTTGGGATAAGAGAACCTTGAAAAATATTATGACATGTTGTGTTATCCTTCACAATGTGATTCTTGAAGATGAGAGAGAAATGAACTTGGAATTCTTCTACGACAATGTGGGTAGCCGTGTCAAAGCAGCTAGAGACCCTAACCACATTAGAGCTTTTCTTCAGACATACAAGGAGGTTGAAAATGCAAACACACACTTTCAACTTCAGGAGGATCTCATTGAGCACCATTGGCAAAGGGCTGGACAGTGACTCATTTTTGTATTCATAACAAGTTTTGTATTGCATTAATTAAGTTAGCTTCGGTGATTTGAATAATTATTTGTAATGTGGATGATTGTTGTATTATGTTGGATTTGAATAATTATTTAGTTTGCTTCCGTTTGTTGTATTATGTTGGATTTGATATTTGCGGGCCGATGAGATGCGGGATGCAGTGGTGCAAGAGCAGACACCGCAAAGCCGACCCGTAAAAAAACATATTCCACGAATATACTTTTATACAGGTCTGTTTGGGGGGGGGGTCTGCGTCTGCGGCCGTCCTTGCCGGCCCGCAAAGTCCGTTTTTTGCGAACTGCAAATGTGTTTTGCGGGCCGGCGGGATGCGGGGTCTGCTAGAATTGCTCTTAGAGAGGTAATATCATGCACTAGTATCATATGCATGATACTAGTATATGATACTTCCGATTACAACCAGCCTTATGACTACATGCATGCAAGTATTAAATTTTTTACTAGTACGAGAAAACATCATTAATTTTTTCCTCGATTACTGTTGGTGGCCTTGTATAGATGCAAAATGTATATTTCATAGTGACCTTGTATAAGTAAATTGAGGGAGTATTACTTTTAATTTTACAATTCACACCGGGTGTAGAATAGCCGCTTCCTAAGCTAGACCACCTTTATAAGGGAGAGTATCCATCCTCCCTTCAGGCCGATATTTTGGAAGAAAGAGAGCTCTCCATTTTTGGCTTGCTTGATGCGCCCGGGAAAGGTCCGAACGTATGCTAATGGACCAGGAACTGGGTCTGGGTTGCTAACAAACACTCAGTTCTCCATTGTTAACTCAAGCACCCATGACAGCGAATGCATCAAGTCCTCTCCCTTGCCCCCCCCCCAAAATCAAGTCCTCTCCTAGTCTCCAAATCCCATGTATTGTCCAAAGTGTTACTCAATTCCGAACAGAAATGCAACGCCGAGAAGCTTATATAGTACGCCCTCTGTCCAAAAAAGTTTGTCCCTCGAATGGACGTATCTAGTATCAAGTTAGTGCTACATACATCCATTTGAGGAACAAGCTTGGGACAAGCTTTTTCGGACGGAGGGAGTATAGATGGTTCAATAGCATCCGTTGTTTTGAGTTGCTACTCGAGCTCATCTAAAACGCGGCGGGGAACCAACATGTAAATATATGGTAGAAAATGCGGTCGTGTTAGAGCATCTCCAACAGGCGCATAAAAGTTTCATGCACTAAAATAGTTTTAGCGCCACTATAGCATTTTTACCGCGTTGGACCCAACATTAGTTTAGAAGATGCCCAAAAATGCGTGCCAAAAAAATACGCAGTGCAAATTATGAAGCGCGCGCAATCTGGCACCCCAAATTTGCAGCTTATGATAGCGTTTTTTAGCACATGCCCAATCCATTTTTGCGCGTCCACTATTTTACAGCTTTTACTGGAGCTGTCTGACGCCTAAAAAATTCGAATTTTTGCGCGTGGAGCAGTTTTTGTGCGCCTGTTGGAGATGCTGCACTCCCTATTGAGAGTCTAGGAGTCGTGCGGCGGTGCTGCAGTGGTCTTCGTTGACAGGTACTGCTGCATGTGTAGGAGTTTGTGGCTCTCAGATCTTTTGAAAACCTTGCCAAAGACAGCCTTTTCGTTGGGGTGCTGGTCCTCAAGGCCTAAGAGCATCTCCACTCGTGCCCCCAGGAGCCCTTTTTTAGCACCGGCGATCAAAAAACATCCCAACCGCACCCCCATGAGCTAGTTTTGCTACGGATTTGCTAAAAGTTACGACCGGCGCACACAAGGCGAATCCAGGGTGCCGAGGAGCAGCTAGAGGCGCCGACGCTATAATTTAACTTCAAAAGGCACACTATCAGCCTCTTTAGTCTCTATCTCCTCCTTTTTCCTGGCTAGGCCCACCACATTGTGCATGCAACAGAAGACAAAGTTCTCTCCTCTCTCTCCCGCATGCCCCGCCGCCCCCTGCTCCTCGCTTCTCTACTCTCTCTCCTCTCTCCCCTGCTCCTTGCTCAGGCGAGCCGCCCCTTCCACGCCGCCCTGGCTCCCGGAGGCGTCGGAGGCTTGCGCGTCCGCGGCCGGCTCCTGGCTGACCGCCTTGGGCTTGCGGCAAGATGACATTGTGGGCGCCCAGGGAGGGGAAAATCTCGACGTCCTGGGGCGGCGGCGCGACCACCTAACCATCTTCGTCCCAGACGGGGCGAGGAGAGGCTTGCTCGGGGGTGTGGACGAGCTCCTCCTCCTCCTCCTCCGCCCAAGCTCCTCCTCCACTATGCGTCCTTCTCCAACACCACGCCCTCGCCTTGCCACGCCCGGCACGCCGCCGTGATGACCCACAAGTATAGGGGATCTATCATAGTCCTTTCGATAAGTAAGAGTGTCGAACCCAACAAGGAGCAGAAGGAAATGATAAGCGGTTTTCAGCAAGGTATTCTCTGCAAGCACTGAAATTAGAGGTAATAGATAGTTTTGTGATAAGATAATTTGTAACGAGCAACAAGTAACAAAAGTAAATAAAGTGCAGCAAGGTGGACCAATCCTTTTTGTAACAAAGGACAAGCCTGGACAAACTCTTATATAGAAGAAAGCGCTCCCGAGGACACATGAGAATTATCGTCAAGCTAGTTTTCATCACGTTCATATGATTCACGTTCGGTACTTTGATAATTTGATATGTGGGTGGACCGGTGCTTGGGTGCTGTCCTTACTTGGACAAACATCCCACTTATGATTAACCCCCATTGCAAGCATCTGCAACTGCAACAGAAGTATTAAGGTAAACCTAACCATAGCATGAAACATATGGATCCAAATCAGCCCCTTACGAAGCAACGCATAAACTAGGGTTTAAGCTTCTATCACTCTAGCAACCCATCATCTACTTATTACTTCCCAATGCCTTCCTCTAGGCCCAAATAATGGTGAAGTGTCATGTAGTCGACGTTCACATAACACCACTAGAGGAGAGACAACATACATCTCATCAAAATATCAAACGAATACCAAATTCACATGACTACTAATAGCAAGACTTCTCCCATGTCCTCAGGAACAAACGTAACTACTCACAAAGCATATTCATGTTCATAATCAGAGGGGTATTAATATGCATATAGGATCTAAACATATGATCTTCCACCAAATAAACCAACTAGCATCAATTACGAGGAGTAATCAACACTACTAGCAACCTACAGGTACCAAACCCAGACTTAGAGACAAGAATTGGATACAAGAGATGAACTAGGATTTGAGAGGAGACGGTGCTGGTGAAGATGTTGATGGAGATTGGCCCCCTCCCGATGAGAGGAGCGTTGGTGATGACGATGGTGATGATTTCCCCCTCCCGGAGGGGAGCTTCCCCGACAAAACAGCTCCTCTAGAGCCCTAGATTGGTTCCGCCAAGGTTCCGCCTCGTGGCGGCGGAGTCTCGTCCCGAAAGCTTGCTTATGATTTTTTCCTCAACTAAAGACTCCATATAGCATAATATGGGCATCGGAGGGCCACCAGGGGGCCCACGAGGCAGGGGGCGCGCCCAGGGGGTAGGGCGCGTCCCCCACCCTCGTGGCTGGTGAGTGGCGCCCCTCTGGTACTTCCTGCGCTCAGTATTTTTTATATATTCTGGAAATAACTTTCGTGAAGTTTCAGGACTTTTGGAGCTGTGCAGAATAGGTCTCTAATATTTGCTCCTTTTCCATCCCAGAATCCCAGCTGCCGGTATTCTCCCTCTTTATGTAAACCTTGTAAAATAAGAGAGAATAGGCATAAGTATTGCGAGATAATGTGTAATAACAGCCCATAATGCAATAAATATCGATATAAAAGCATGATGCAAAATGGACGTATCAACTCCCCCAAGCTTAGACCTTGCTTGTCCTCAAGCGAAAGCCGAAATCGAAAAATATGTCCACATGTTTAGAGATAGAGGTGTCGATAAAAATAAAATACGGACATGAGGGCATCATGATCATTCTTAGAACAACAACATATATATATTGTCATATGATATCTTATGCTAAAGTAACAATTCAATCACAATTTTAAGTATGAATCATAAACTTCATTGAGAACCAACAAACTCTAATTTCGGTCATTGAGGCAATTGCAATTTATCATAACATAGGAAAGAGTCAATATAAGAGCTTTTCAGCAAGTCCACATACTCAACCATCTTTTAGTCTTTCACAATTTCTAACACTCACGCAATATTTATGGGTATGAAGTTTTAATCGGACACAGAGAAAGATAGGGGCTTATAGTTTTGCCTCCCAACGTTTTACCTCAAGGGTAATGTCAACAATAATTGTTCATGAAGACTCACATCCAATTAGCTATATATATCAGGATCTTTCCAACATATTGTGCTTGCCAAAAGATAAAATGTAAAAAGGAAAGGTGAAGATCACCATGACTCTTATGTAAGGTAGGAGATAAAAGTAAAAGATAGGCCCTTCGCAGAGGGAAGCGGAGGTTGTCATATGCTTTTATGGTTGGATGCACAAAATCTTAATGCGAAAGAACATCACTTTATATTGCCACTTGTGATATGGACCTTTATTATGCAGTCCGTAGCTTTTATTTCTTCCATATCACAAGATCGTATAAAGCTTATTTTCTCCCACACTAATAAGTCATACATATTTAGAGAGCAATTTTTATTGCTTGCACCGATGACAACTTACTTGAAGGATCTTACTCAATCCATAGGTAGATATGGTGGACTCTCATGGCAAAACTGGGTTTAAGGGTTTTTGGAAGCACAAGTAGTATCTCTACTTGGTGCAAAGAATTTGGCTAGCATGAGGGGGAAAGGCAAGCTCAATCATGTTGGATGATCCATGACAATATAATTTATCTCAGATGTAAGAAAACATAACCCATTACGTTGTCTTCCTTGTCCAACGTCAACTCTTTAGCATGTCATATTTTAATGAGTGCTCACAATCATAAAAGATGTCCAAGATAGTGTATTTATATGTGAACCACTCTTTCTTTATTACTTCCTATTAATTGCAACGATGACCAAAACTATGTTTTTCAACTCTCAACAACTTTTAATCATCATACTCTTTATATGTGAGCTCATTACTCTCCATAAGATCCATATGATCTCTTTTATTTCTTTTATTCTTTCTCTTTTCTTTTATTCACTCAAGATCATGGCAAAATAATCAAACCCTTGACTCAACACTAATCTTTATTATATAGCTCACGGACTCGATTACATAAAGGGATCTAAAGCAAAACTCGAAACTAGATCATACCAAAACTTTATTCTACTAGATCAGGATATTACTAAAAGGATCGAACTAAGAAAAACGATAAAGATAGAGATGTGATGGTGATACGATACCGGGGCACCTCCCCCAAGCTTGGTAGTTCCCAAGGGGAGTGCCCATACCCATATGATTATGTCTCCTTTGTTGGTGAAGAAGATGGTGGTGATGATGAAGTAGGCTTGTCGTCCATCTTCCAAGGCATAGGCTCACCATCATAGAAGGATGAACGAGTCTCCGGGATCCTCAAATCTGCATCCAAACTCATCCTCTTGAATCTATATTCATACTCACAGTTTTGGTTTTGCAGGTCATAGATTTGGGCTTGGAGGTGCTCGATCTTCTCGTGAAGCTTGAAGATGGTCTCCCCAATGTTCTTGGCATCCAGCTTGTGGTTCTTGGTGAACTCCGCGATCATCATATGGTTGGCCTTGAGCCCACGTTCCGCCATCTCCTGGCACTTGAAAAGTTGTTGCTCCATTGCCTCAAGCCTTGTCTCCACGCTTCTAGTCCTCCTTGGTCCCTCAACATCGCGGATGTGCAGCACCCCCTCATGCATCTCAATGGTTTGAGGGTTTTCCAGCACTTCCGCAAGGTAGGGGTTGATGACCTTCTCGAAAAACTTGTCCTTGGGGGCACTTGGAGACGTCACGATGATCTAGATCTGTCAGAAAAACAACTCGAAACAAGAACAGAGGACAATTGCGTGATACAGGAGTCAAAACCTTCGGAGATTATATAATGAATTTTTACCGACCAAAATACGTAACGTGCAAGAAAACGGAGTCCGGAGAGCACATGAGGTGCCCACGAGGCAGGGGGCGCGCCCAGGGGGGTAGGGCGCGCCGTCCACCCTCATGGAGTTCTCGTGTCCTTCCCGGACTGCTTCTAATTTTTCTATTTTTCTAAATATTCAAAAACGGAGAAAAAATGCCATTAGAACTGTTTTGGAGTCGGTTTACTTACCGTACCACATACCTATTCCTTTTCGGAGTCTGAAACGTTCCAGAAAGTGTCGCTTATGTATTCCTCCGGGGTCACGGTTTCAATAACATTGGTTTCAACATTTATAGGATTACCTGAGATATAATGTTTGATTCTTTGACCGTTCACCACCTTCGGATTTGTGCCTTCGAAGTTGTTGATTTTTATGGCACCGGAATGATAGACCTCCTCGATAACATAAGGACCTTCCCATTTAGAGAGGAGTTTTCCTGCAAAAAATCTTAAACAAGAGTTGTATAGCAATACATAATCACCTACATTAAACTCACGCTTTTGTATCCTTTTGTCATGCCATCTTTTGACTTTTTCTTTAAATTTTTTGGCATTCTCATAGGCTTGGGTTCTCCATTCATCAAGTGAGCTAATGTCAAATAACCTTTTCTCACCGACAAGATTGAAATCATAATTGAGCTCTTTAATAGCCCAATAGGCCTTATGTTCTAGTTTGAGAGGTAAGTGACATGCTTTTCCATAAACCATTTTATACGGAGACATACCCATAGGATTTTTATATGCAGTTCTATAGGCCCATAATGCATCATCAAGTTTCTTGGACCAATTCTTTCTATATCTATTAACAGTCTTCTGCAAAATTAATTTGAGTTCTCTATTACTCAATTCTACTTGACCACTATACTGTTGGTGATAAGGAGATGCAATTCTATGATTAACATCATACTTAGTAAGCATTTTACAGAAAGCGCCATGAATAAAATGTGAACCACCATCAGTCATTAAATATCTAGGGACTCCAAACCTCGAAAATATAACTTCTTTAAGCATCTTAATAGAGGTGTTATGATCAGCACTACTAGTTGGAATAGCTTCTACCCACTTAGTAACATAATCAACAACAACTAAAATATGTGTATATCCATTAGAGACAGGAAACGGTCCCATATAATCAAAGCCCCAAACATCAAATGGTTCAATAACAAGTGAATAATTCATAGGCATTTCTTGACGTCTACTAATATTACCAATTCTTTGACATTCATCACAAGATAAGACAAACTTACGGGCATCCTTGAAGAGAGTAGGCCAATAAAAACCGGATTGCAATACCTTATGTGCAGTTCTATCTCCAGCGTGGTGTCCTCCATAAGCTTCGGAGTGACACTTGCATAGGATATGTTCCCGTTCATGCTCAGGTACGCAACGCCTAATAACACCATCTACTCCCTCTTTATAGAGATGTGGGTTATCCCAAAAGTAATGTCTTAAATCATAGAAAAACCTTTTCTTTTGCTGGTATGTGAAACTAGGTGGTATAAATTTAGCAACAATGTAATTAGCATAATCAACATACCATGGAGCAGTATGAGAAGCGTTTATGACATTCAATTGTTCATCAGGAAAGCTATCATCAATAGGTAGTGGGTCATCAAGAACATTTTCTAACCTAGACAAGTTAACTGCAACGGGGTTCTTAGCTCCCTTTCTATCAATAATATGCAAATCAAATTCTTGTAGCAAGAGAACCCATCTAATAAGTCTAGGTTTAGCATCTTTCTTTTCCATATGATATTTAATAGCAGCATGATCCGTGTGAATAGTTACTTTAGAATCGACAATATAAGGTATGAACTTATCACAAGCAAATGCAATTGCTAAGAATTCTTTTTCAGTAGTAGCATAATTTCTCTGGGCATTGTCTAGAGTTTTACTAGCATATTGAATAACATTTAATTTCTTATCAACTCTTTGCCCTAGAACAACACCTACAGCATAATCACTAGCATCACACATAATTTCAAAAGGTAAATTCCAATCAGGTGGCTGAACAATAGGTGCAGAGATCAATGCTTTCTTAAGTATTTCAAATGCTTCTACACAATCATCATCAAAGACGAATGGTATATCTTTTTGTAATAAATTAGTCAGAGGCCGAGAAATTTTTGAGAAGTCCTTAATGAACCTCCTATAAAAGCCGGCATGGGCAAGGAAACTTCTTATACCTTTGATGTCCTTGGGACACGATATTTTTTCAATAGCATCAATTTTAGCTTTATCAACTTCAATGCCCCTTTCAGAAATTTTGTGCCCCAAGACAATACCTTCATTAACCATAAAGTGGCACTTCTCCCAATTCAAGACAAGGTGTAACGCCCTCGATGCGGCTATATCTCCCACGTGTCGAAGCACGACTTAGAGGCATAACTGCATTGAAAGCAATGTCGCAAGTGAGGTAATCTTCACACAACCCATGTAATACATAAGGGAAAGAGATACTTAGTTGGCTTACAATCGCCACTTCACACAAATACATGAATAAAGCATTACATCATCCAAATACAATCAAGGTCCGACTACGGAACCAAAATAAAAGAAGAACCCCAAATGCGACAAAGGTCCCCGATCGACCCCAACTGGGCTCCACTACCGATCAACTAGAACGAAACAACACAAAGGACAAGATCTTCATCGAGCTCCTCCTTGAGCTTAGTTGCGTCAACTGCACGGACTCATCGGCACCTGCAAACTGGTTTTGGAAGTATCTGTGAGCCACAGGGACTCAGCAATCTCACACCCTCGCGATCAAGACTATTTAAGCTTATAGGTAAGGCAAAGGTATGATGTGGAGCTGCAGCAAGCGACTAGCATATATGGCGGCTAACATACGCAAATGAGAGCGAGAAGAGAAGGCAAAGCACGGTCGAGAAACTATGATCAAGAAGTGATCCTAGAACAACCTACGTCAAGCATAACTCCAACACCGTGTTCACTTCCCGGACCCCGCCGAGAAGAGACCATCACGATTACACACGCGGTTGATGTATTTTAATTAAGGTCAACTTCAGGTTTTCTACAACCGGACGTTAACAAATTCCCATCTGCCCATAACCGCGGGCACGGCTTTCGAAAGTTCAAATCCCTGCAGGGGTGTCCCAACTTAGCCCATCACAAGCTCTCACGGTCAACGAAGGATATTCCTTCTCCCAGGAAGACCCGATCAGGCTCAGAATCCCGGTTACAAGACATTCTCGACAATGGTAAAACAAGTCCAGCAAGACCGCCCGATGCGCCGACATCCTGATAGGAGCTGCACATATCTCGTTCTCAGGGCAACACCAGATGAACACTACGTACAGCTAAAACCAGCCCTCAAGTTTCCCCGAGGTGGCACCGCAAGTGGCTCTAGTTTGGACCAACACTTAGACAAGCACTGGCCCGGGGGGGTTAAAATAAAGATGACCCTCGGGATGCGCGACTCCCAAGGGAAAAAGGCTAGGTGGTGAATGGTAAAACCAAGGTTGGGCCTTGCTGGAGGAGTTTTATTCAAGGCGAACTGTCAAGGGGTTCCCATTATAACCCAACTGCGTAAGGAATGCAAAATCCGGGAACATAACACCGATATGACGGAAACTAGGGCGGCAAGAGTGGAACAAAACACCAGGCATAAGGCCGAGCCTTCCACCCTTTACCAAGTATATAGATGCATTAATTAAAAAAGAGATATTGTGATATCCCAACAAAATAACCATGTTCCAACATGGAACAAACTCCAATCTTCACCTACAACTAACAACGCTATAAGAGGGGCTGAGCAAAGCGGTAACATAGCTATACAACGGTTTGCTAGGACATGGTGGGTTAGAGGCTTGGCTTAACAATATGGGAGGCATGATAAGCAAGTGGTAGGTATCGCAGCATAGGCATAGCAAAAGAGCGAGCAACTAAGCAAGCAAAGATAGAAGTGATTTCGAGGGTATGGTCATCTTGCCTGAAATCCCGCAAGGAAGAAGAACGAGTCCATGAAGAAGACAAACGGGCGTAGTCGAACGGGTCCTCACAAACGCGACGTTATCGGAACCAACCCGAAGAAGCACACACCGGAAAGAAGCACACAACATAGTAAACAACCATCACATAAACATGGCATGATGCACAATTAAGTATGATGCATGTCCGGTTTAAATATGCATGGCATGGCAAAGAGCACAAACAATCCTACAAATTAAGTGGAGATCAGTATGCAACGAGTTGCATATTGACGAAACACCACATGACTTATTTAGTTCTCTCTCGGTTATGTACCCAACAATATTAAATGTTGTTAAACATGGCAAGAGGTGAGGCATAACAAAACTACACCATCTAAACAATTTAAATGGGGCCGGATATAACAAATAACGAATCCGGTAAATCCCCATATGCATTTAGCAATTTGGTGCAACAACAATTTTTAAACATTTAAATGTTATTATCATGATGCGAATGACATGAACAAGTTTTATGCAAGTCTTATGAAAATATTGATAAGAGCATTATGAAGCATTTGTCACCGTGGTGGAAAGGAAAGGGGGTGCCACGACAACGATAACGAAAACGGTGCCACGGCAACGTTCCGGTTCCAGTAACTCGATTGAGATACCGATGCAAAGGAGAAGTGTGCGGATGCGTGCAAAAGATGGAGGGGCGCTCCCGGATACCGGGTGTCCCATGAGTCGATGGCATGGAAGCGAGAGACACTACGGACATGGAGCAACACACAGGCATCTCATACATCACACAAACATTCGTCCACGGGCGGTCGTCTCAGGGTTATACCTTCGAAGCGTGCGTTAACGGAACGGTTCGGGTCAAGCGGTGTAGTCGTTCACGATCGTCGTGGGAAGTAGTGGTACTTGGCGATGGTAGTCGTTCACATTCTTAGTCTCACAAGTTTCCGTAGATGTTCATGGGTATGGCGAGAACTTGATGTCCACGGAGTCTTCGAGGGTCGACGGTAGTGGTACTTGGCAAAATGCACGTCGACGGTAGTTGTTCTCGTATCGCCGTGGTACTTGGCGATTTCGGAGACGGTAGAAGACGAACTTGGGGTCCTCGTTGACCTAGTACTTGGCGTTATTTCTGGTTCGGTGATCATTTTAGGCGTCGGGCATCGAGGTCTCCGGCCGTAGTGGTACTTGGTGAATCCCGAAACGGTCTTGGCGTCTTCGCGCATAGGGGTACTTGGTCGTTTACTCCACGGTCTTGGCGGATCCACGCGATGGTAGTGGTACTCGCGAAGAGGTACTCGGCGGTCGTCGTGTAGATGTTCACGTGTCTTCGGCGACACCAGGATGCATCTTGGCGGTCTCGTCTCGGTCTTCAATCCAAAACGAAGCAAGGCAAAAACTCGGGGCAGTGGTACTTGACTCGGGCAGGGGCAGCGCTGGAGATGACGAGTTGCTGCTGAGCAGGGGAAGTCGACGCGGGGCTGCAGCAGAGGGACTCCGGTGAACTTGCCGGGTCAAGGCGAGGTCGCCGGCAGCAGGGGCTGCGACACGAGCGGCAGCCTCCTGCTGGTCGCGGACAGCGGTGTTGCAGAAGGGGCAGCGGCAGCAGGGCTCGGTTGTGGGTAGGAGGAGAGGAAGACGGCGCGACGCTCTCCGGTGACGAGGAAGCAGGGCGATGGAAGTGGGGGGCGTCGGGAGGAGCGAAGCAGAGGAGACCGAGGCAGACGAGCTCGATGCGGCGCTGGATGAGAAGGCGGCTGGGCGAGGGGATGCCACGGTGCATGCAAATCATGGGGAGGTTCGGAGGAGGCGCAAGGAATCCATGGCGAGGAGCTCAGGGGCGGCGCTCGCTCGGGCGGTGGCGGCGGGGCCAGCTTCGAGGAGGACGAGGGGTCGAGGGAGAGAAGATGCTGCGAGGGAGCACTAGGTGATCGGCAAGAGAGTCATCGGGATCGAGGGGATAGATCAGGGGAGAGGGACGAAGGGAGAGGCGGCGGTGCGGGAAGGGGTCGAGGGAGAGATGGGATTGAGAGAGAGATGAGCGCGAGGGATCGGGCTAAGGCAGAGCTAGGGTTAGGGGGAGGTGGCCTTGGGGCCGGCCCAGGTGTTGGAGGAGTTAGATGGGCCGGCTAAGCCTAGCAGGCCGACCTAGGCTGGGCTTCTCTTTCCCCCTCCAACTCTCTTTTAACAGCAGAAAAGAATTCCTCAAAAAAAGCAGAAAAGCAAAGAAAGAAAGGGAGAGAAAATAAACGAGTGGACAACAATTTGGGCATGGGGATAATTTTACTGGACTCGCAAGAATGATCTTGATCCAAGAAAAATATAAATGGGCATGTGTACAAAGTTTGGATTGGAACTTGTTTGAATTAAATTCAAATGAGTTCGAAAAAGAAGTGGGCGTTAGAAAGGTCCCAAAATGTTGAGATTGTTGGTAGACCTCCGGAAAAAGATAAAAGAATTTATGAGCAAAGTTTGAGGAGCAAACTCGAAGCAGAAAAGACATGTGATTATTTGCAAGTGTGTTCATGGGTGATTCCGAAAATGGAATATTCAATATAGCTCCCTAATATCGGGAGGATATGTTATAAAGAGAATCACCATGTGAATTCCCTCAATTTAAATGGATCAAAGATCCATGCCATTTATTTAGTTGAGTTAAGAAAAGAAATGACATGATGCAAAGATGAAAACGATGAACCAAACAAATCACAGACGAAACCCGGAAACCCTGGAAGGCATCTGCAGCTCCGGTCTTGGGGCGTCACACAAGGTTAGTTTCTTCACATCTCCGCAAAACTCGATCAAGGTTGCTTAAGCAATCATCAAAAGAGGATCCATAAACGGAGAAATCGTCCATGAAAACCTCACAAATCTTTTCACAAAAGTCAGAGAATATAGCCATCATGCATATTTGAAAGGTAGCAGGTGCATTACATAAACCAAAAGGCATACGTCTATAAGCAAAAGTACCGAAAGAGAAAGTAAAAGTGGTCTTTGATTGATCATCAGCTGACACAGGTATTTGAGAGAAACCAGAATAACCATCTAGAAAGCAAAAATGTGTATGTTTGGACAATCTTTCTAGCATTTGATCAATAAAAGGTAAGGGGTAATGATTTTTTTAGTAGCCTTATTTAATTTGCGGAAATCAATTACCATCCTATAACCTGTAATAATTCTTTGCGGAATCAATTCATCTTTATCATTAGGAACGACAGTAATACCTCCCTTCTTAGGAACACAATGGACAAGACTTACCCACTGACTATCAGCAACGGGATAAATTATACCTGCCTCAAGGAGCTTTAGTATTTCTTTTCTTACCACTTCTTTCATCTTAGCATCCAGCCGTCGTTGATGATCAATAACTGGTTTGGCATCTTTCTCCAAATTTATTTTGTGTTGACATAGAGTGGGACTAATGCCCTTAAGATCATCAAGAGTATATCCAATAGCAACACGGTGCTTCTTCAGAGTTTTCAATAATTTTTCTTCCTCCTTCTCTGAAAGGTTAGCACTAATAATAATAGGATATATCTTCTTTTCATCAAGATAAGCATATTTAAGAGTATCAGGCAATGGTTTAAGCTCAAACATGGGATCACCCTTGGGTTGAGGAGGATCCCCTAAGATTTCAACAGGCAAGTTGTGTTTCAGAATAGGTCCCTGTTTAAAGAACACTTCATCTATTTCCCTTCTTTCATTCGTAAACATATCATTTTCATGGTCTAGCAAATATTGTTCTAAAGGATCACTAGGAGGTACGGCAATAGAAGCAAGACCAATAATTTCATCTTTACTAGGCAATTCCTCTTCACGGTGTTGTCTTAGAAATTTAGAAAAGTTGAACTCATGGGACATATCACCTAAACCAATAGTAACAACATCCTTTTCACAGTCTATCCTAGCATTAACAATGTTTAAGAAGGGTCTTCCAAATATAATGGGACAAAAGCTATCTTGTGGGGAACCAAGAACAAGAAAATTAGCAGGATATTTAGTTTTCCCACACAAGGCTTCAACATCTCTAACAATCCCAATTGGTGAAATAGTATCTCTATTGGCAAGTTTAATTGTGACATCAATATCTTCTAACTCAGCAGGTGCAATATCATGCATAATTTCTTTGTATAAGTCAATAGGTATTGCACTAGCACTAGCACCCATATCACACAAGCCATGATAACAATGATCTCCTATTTTAACAGAAATAACAGGCATGCCTACCACAGGTCTATGTTTATCTTTAGCACAAGGTTTAGCAATTCTACCAGTTTCATCACAGAAATAAATAACATGCCCATCAATATTATCAGCCAAGAGATCCTTAACAATAGCAATATTAGGTTCAACTTTAACTTGCTCAGGAGGTGTATAGGTTCTAATATTGCTTTTACGAACCACAGTTGAAGCTTTAGCATGATCTTTTATCCTAACAGGAAAAGGTGGTTTCTCAACATAAGCAGTAGGAATAATAGGATCATTATAAGTGATAGTCTTTTCTTCAACTTTAATAGGTGCAACTACTTTTACTTCTATGGGAGGATGATATTTAAACCACTTCTCCTTAGGGAGATTAACATGAGTAGCAAAAGATTCACAGAAAGAAGCTACTATATCAGAGTCAAGTCCATATTTAGTGCTAAATTTACAGAAAACATCGGTATCCATAAAAGATTTAACACAATCAAACTTAGGTGTCATACCTTACTACTTACCTTCGTCGGGATCCCAATCTTCAGAGTTGCGTTTAATTCTTTCCAATAAATCCCATTTGAATTCAATAGTCTTCATCATAAAAGATCCAGCACAAGAAGTATCGAGCATGGTGCGATTGTTATCAGAAAGCCGAGAATAAAATTTTGAATAATATTTCTCTTGAGAGTTGCTACCTCTTGAGCTTGCGTTGGATTTCCCCGAAGAGGAAGGGATGATGCAGCAGAGTAGCGTAAGTATTTCCCTCGGTTTTTGAGAACCAAGGTATCAATCCAGTAGGAGGCCACGCTCAAGTCCCTCGTACCTGCACAAAACGATAGCTACTCGCAACCAACGCGATTAGGGGTTGTCAATCCCTTCAGGCCACTTACGAGAGTGAGATCTGATAGATATAATATTTTTGGTATTTTTGGTATAGAGATGCAAAGTGAAAAGTAAAAGGCAAAGTAAAAAGCAAAGCAAGATTAAAGTGATGGAGATTGATATGATGAGAATAGACCCGGGGGCCATAGGTTTCACTAGTGTCTTCTCTCAAGAGCATAAGTATTCTATGGTGGGTGCACAAATTACTGTTGAGCAATTGACAGAATTGAGCATAGTTATGAGAATATCTAGGCATGATCATGTATATAGGCATCACGTCCGTGACAAGTAGACCGAAATGATTCTGCATCTACTACTATTACTCCACTCATCGACCGCTATCCAGCATGCATCTAGAGTATTAAGTTAAAAACAGAGTAACGCTTTAAGCAAGATGACATGATGTAGAGAGATAAATTCATGCAATATGAAATAAACCCCATCTTGTTATCCTCGATGGCAACGATGCAATATGTGCCTTGCTGCCCCTTCTGTCACTGGGAAAGGACACCGCAAGATCGAACCCAAAGCTAAGCACTTCTCCCATGGCAAGAACTACCAATCTAGTTGGCCAACCAAACGGATAATTCGAAGAGACTTGCAAAGATAACCAATCATACATAAAAGAATTCAGAGAAGATTCAAATATTATTCATAGATAGACTTGATCATAAACCCACAATTCATCGGTCTCAACAAACACACCGCAAAAAGAAGAAGATTACATCGAATAGATCTCCACGAGAGAGGGGGAGAACTTTGTATTGAGATCCAAAAAGAAAGAAGAAGCCATCTAGCTAATAACTATGGACCCGAAGGTCTGAGGTAAACTACTCACACTTCATCGGAGAGGCTATGATGATGTAGAAGCCCTCCGTGATGACGGCCCTCTCCGGCGGAGCTCCGAAACAGGCCCCAAGATGGGATCTCGTGGAAACAGAAAGTTGCGGCGGTGGAATTAGGTTTTTGGCTCCGTATCTGTTCGTTTGGGGGTACGTAGAGATATATATAGGAGGAAGAAGTATGTCGGTGGAGCTGCGGTGGGCCCACGAGGGTGGGGGCGCGCCTGGGGGTATAGGGCACGCCCCCTACCTCGTGCCCACCTCGAAGCTTCCTTGGCGTAGGGTCCATGTCTCCTGGGTCATATTCGGGAAGAAAATCACGTTCCAGAAAGGTTTATTCCGTTTGGACTCTGTTTGATATTCCGTTTCTTCGAAACACTGAAATAGGCAAAAAAACATCAATTCTGGGCTGGGCCTCCGGTTAATAGGTTAGTCCCAAAAATAATATAAAAGTGGAAAATAAAGCCCAATATAGTCCAAAACAGTAGATAATATAGCATGGAGCAATCAAAAATTATAGATACGTTGGAGACGTATCAAGAGCTCATGATTGGGGCATGAATATAACATTGATTTAAGCCTCCCCCAAGCTTGAGCGATGCTTTCTCCATCGCGAGGCCAAATATATAATTACGATCACGATGACCAAGATGCATAGGATAAAACTTCTGATGAAATTCCAATTTCAATCATTTGTAGTTCCATGATCCTATATCATCACATAGCCTATACCATGTCAATGCATCTACCTTCAAAGATAAAGGGAAGACCTTCTTCTTGATAACATCATCGGGCATACCTACAAGCTTAAATAATCCACAAACTTCATCCACATATATTAGGTGCTCATCAGGATGTAATGTTCCATCTCCTGCAAAAGGATTAGCTAGCAGTTTTTCTATCATACCCGAAGGAATTTCAAAGTAGACATTTTCATTTTCAGCAGGTTCAGTAGGTTGAGGAGCAACTCTTTGCTCTGCTGGTCGGGGTGAAGATAGCCCGAACAAGCCCCTCAGAGGATTACTTTCCATAGTAACAAGTGACAGTAAATTTCAGCACACTATATAAATTTTTCCTTACCAAATTCCACCTACCAAAGGCGCTTCACTCCCCGGCATCGGCGCCAGAAAAGAGTCTTGATGACCCACAAGTATATGGGATCTATCATAGTCCTTTCGATAAGTAAGAGTGTCGAACCGAACAAGGAGCGGAAGTAAATGATAAGCGGTTTTCAGCAAGGTATTCTCTGCAAGCACTGAAATTAGAGGTAATAGATAGTTTTGTGATAAGATAATTTGTAACAAGCAACAAGTAACAAAAGTAAATAAAGTTCAGCAAGGTGGCCCAATCCTTTTTGTAGCAAAGGACAAGCCTGGACAAACTCTTATATAGAAGAAAGCGCTCCCGATGACACATGGGAATTATCATCAAGCTAGTTTTCATCACGTTCATATGATTCGCGTTCGGTACTTTGATAATTTGATATGTGGGTGGACCGGTGCGTGGGTGCTGTCATTACTTGGACAAACATCCCACTTATGATTAACCCCCATCGCAAGCATCCACAACTACAACAGAAGTATTAAGGTAAACCTAACCATAGCATGAAACATATGGATCCAAATCAGCCCCTTACGAAGCAACGCATAAACTAGGGTTTAAGCTTCTGTCACTCTAGCAAACAATCATCTACTTATTACTTCCCAATGCCTTCCTCTAGGCCCAAATAATTGTGAAGTGTCATGTAGTCGATGTTCACATAACACCACTAGAGGAGAGACAACATACATCTCATCAAAATATCGAACGAATACCAAATTCACATGACTACTAATAGCAAGACTTCTCCCATGTCCTCAGGAACAAACGTAACTACTCACAAAGCATATTCATGTTCATAATCAGAGGGGTATTAATATGCATATAGGATCTAAACATATGATCTTCCACCAAATAAACCAACTAGCATCAACTACGAGGAGTAATCAACACTAGTAGCAACCTACAGGTACCAAACCCAGACTTAGAGACAAGAATTGGATACAAGAGATGAACTAGGATTTGAGAGGAGACGCTGCTGGTGAAGATGTTGATGGAGATTGGCCCCCTCCCGATGAGAGGAGCGTTGGTGATGACGATGGTGATGATTTCCCCCTCCTGGAGGGAAGTGTCCCTGACAGAACAGCTCCTCCAGAGCCCTAGATTGGTTCCGCCAAGGTTCCGCCTCGTGGCGGCGGAGTCTCGTCCCGAAAGCTTGCTTATGATTTTTTCCTCAACTAAAGACTCCATATAGCATAATATGGGCATCGGAGGGCCACCAGGGGGCCCACGAGGCAGGGGGCGCGCCCAGGGGGTAGGGCGCGTCCCCCACCCTCATGGCTGGTGAGTGGCCCCCCTCTGGTACTTCCTGCGCTCAGTATTTTTTATATATTCTGGAAATAACTTCCGTGAAGTTTCAGGACTTTTGGAGCTGTGCAGAATAGGTCTCTAATATTTGCTCCTTTTCCATCCCAGAATCCCAGATGCCGGTATTCTCCCTCTTTATGTAAACCTTGTAAAATAAGAGAGAATAGGCATAAGTATTGTGACATAATGTGTAATAACAGCCCATAATGCAATAAATATCGATATAAAAGCATGATGCAAAATGGACGTATCAACTCCCCCAAGCTTAGACCTCGCTTGTCCTCAAGCGAAAGCTGAAATCGAAAAATATGTCCACATGTTTAGAGATAGAGGTGTCGATAAAAATAAAATACGGACATGAGGGCATCATGATCATTCTTAGAACAACAACATATATATATTGTCATATGATATCTTATGCTAAAGTAACAATTCAATCACAATTTCAAGTATGAATCATAAACTTCATTGAGAACCAACAAACTCTAATCTCGGTCATTGAGGCAATTGCAATTTATCATAACATAGGAAAGAGTCAATATAAGAGCTTTTCAGCAAGTCCACATACTCAACCATCTTTTAGTCTTTCACAATTGCTAACACTCACGCAATATTTATGGGTATGAAGTTTTAATCGGACACAAAGAAAGATAGGGGCTTATAGTTTTGCCTCCCAATGTTTTACCTCAAGGGTAATGTCAACAATAATTGTTCATGAAGGCTCACATCCAATTAGCTATATATATCAGGATCTTTCCAACATATTGTGCTTGCCAAAAGATAAAATGTAAAAAGGAAAGGTGAAGATCACCATGACTCTTATGTAAGGTAGGAGATAAAAGTAAAAGATAGGCCCTTTGCAGAGGGAAGCAGAGGTTGTCATACGCTTTTTATGGTTGGATGCACAAAATCTTAATGCAAAAGAACATCACTTTATATTGCCACTTGTGATATGGACCTTTATTATGCAGTCCGTTGCTTTTATTTCTTCCATATCACAAGATCGTATAAAGCTTATTTTCTCCCACACTAATAAGTCATACATATTTAGAGAGCAATTTTTATTGCTTGCACCAATGACAACTTACTTGAAGGATCTTACTCAATCCATAGGTAGATATGGTGGACCAAATTCACATGACTACTAATAGCAAGACTTCCCCCATGTCCTCAGGAACAAACATAACTACTCACAAAGCATATTCATGTTCATATTCAGAGGGGTATTAATACGCATATAGGATCTGAACATATGATCTTCCACCAAATAAACCAACTAGCATCAACTACGAGGAGTAATCAACACTACTAGCAACCTATAGGTACCAATCCCAGACTTAGAGAGAAGAATTGGATACAAGAGATGAACTAGGGTTTGATAGGAGATGGTGCTGGTGAAGATGTTGATGGAGATTGGCCCCCTCCCGATGAGAGGAGTGTTGGTGATGACGATGGCGATGATTTCCCCCTCCCGGAGAGAAGTGTCCCCGGCAGAACAGCTCCGCCAGAGCCCTAGATTGGTTCCGCCAAGGTTCCACCTCGTGGCGGCGGAGTATCGTCCCGAAAGCTTGCTTATGATTTTTTTCCTCAACGAAAGACTCCATATAGCAGAAGATGGGCATCGGAGGCCACCAAGGGGCCCACGAGGCAGGGGGCGGGCCCAGGGGGGTAGGGCGCGCCCCCACCCTCGTGGCTGGTGAGTGGCCCCCCTCTGGTACTTCTTGTGCTTAGTTTTTTTTATATATTCTGGAAATAACTTCCGTGAAGTTTCAGGACTTTTGGAGCTGTGCAGAATAGGTCTATAATATTTTCTCCTTTTCCAGCCAAGAATCCCAGCTGCCGGCATTCTCCCTCTTTATGTAAACCTTGTAAAAAAGAGAGAATATGCATAAGTATTGTGACATAATGTGTAATAACAGCCCATAATGCAATAAATATCGATATAAAAGCATGATGCAAAATGGACGTATCACGCTGCCCTCGCCGCCGCGCCCGGCTTGCCGCCGCCTGATACGTCTCCAACGTATCTATAATTTTTGATTGTTCCATGCTATTATATTATCCATCTAGGATGTTTTATATGCATTTATATGCTATTGTATATGATTTTTGGTACTAACCTATTAACCTAGAGCCCAGTGCCAGTTTCTTTTTTTCCTTGTTTTTGAGTTTTTACAAAAAAGGAATACCAAATGGAGTCCAATTGACGTGCCAATTTTTGATGATTTTTTATGGACCAAAAGAGGCCCCCGGAGTAAAAGAGTTGGGCCAGAAGAGTCCCGGGCCGTGCACGAGGGTGGGGGGCGCGTCCTACCCCCCTGGGCGCGCCGCCCTATCTCGCGGATGACTCGGGGACCCCCCTGAATTGTTCCCGACGCCAAAAATTCCTATAAATACAGAAACCTACAGAAAATAACCTAGATCGGGAGTTCCGCCGCCGCAAGCCTCCGTAGCCACCGAAAACCAATCTAGACCTATTCCGGCACCCTGCCGGAGAGGGGGGGGATCAAGTATAACATAATTGGATGATATAACTATCCCTCAACATGCAACAAAGAGTCACTCCAAAGTCACTAATAGCGGAGAACAAACGAAGGGATTATTGTAGGGTACGAAACCACCTCAAAGTTATTCTTTTTGATCGATCTATTCAAGAGTCCGTAGTAAAATAACATGAAGCTATTATTTCCGTTCGATCTATCCTAGAGTTTGTACTAGAATAACACCTTAAGACACAAATCAACCAAAACCGTAATGTCACCTAGATACTCCAATGTCACCTCAAGTATCCGTGGGTATGATTATACGATATGCATCACACAATCTCAGATTCATCTATTCAACCAACACAAAGAACTTCAAAGAGTGCCCCAAAGTTTTTACCGAAGAGTCAAGACGAAAACGTATGCCAACCCCTATGCATAAGTTCATCAAAAATCGGCACGTCAATTGGACTCTGTTTGGTAATCCTTTTCTGTAAAACTCAAAAACAAGAAAAAAGCACATAAATGCATATAAAACATCCTAGATGGATAATATAATAGTATGGAACAATAAAAAAATTATAGATACGTTGGAGACATATCAAGCATCCCCAAGCTTAATTCCTGCTCGTCCTCGAGTAGGTAAATGATAAAAACAGAATTTTTGATGTGGAATGCTACCTAGCATATTCATCAATGTAATCTTCTTTATTGCGGCATGAATGTTTAGATCCAAAAGACTCTAGACAAAAGTTTAATATTGACATAAAAATAATAATACTTCAAGCATGCTAACCAAGCAATTATGTCTTATCAAAATAACATTGCCAAAGAAAGCTTATCTCTACAAAATCATATAGTTTGGTGATACGTCTCCAACGTATCTATAATTTTTGATTGTTCCATGCTATTATATTATTTGTTTTGGATGTTTAATGGGCTTTAATATACCTTTTTATATTATTTTTGGGACTAACCTACTAACCAAAGGCCCAGTGCAAATTGCTGTTTTTTTTGCCTATTTCAGTGTTTCGTAGAAAAGGAATATCAAACGGAATCCAAAGGGAATGAAACCTTCGGGAGAGTTATTTTCGGAACAAACGTGATCCAGGAGACTTGGAGTGGACGTCAAGAAAGAAGCGAGGGGGCCACGAGGCAGGAGGGCGCGCCCAGGGGGTAGGCGCGCCCCTACCCTTGCGGGCCCCTCGCGGCTCCACCGACGTACTTCTTCCTCCTATATATACCCATATACCCCGAAAACATCCAGGAGCACCACGAAACCCTATTTCCACCGCCGCAACCTTCTGTACCCGTGAGATCCCATCTTGGGGCCTTTTCCGGCGTTCCGCCGGAGGGGGAATCGATCACGGAGGGCTTCTACATCAACACCATAGCCTCTCTGATGATGTGTGAGTAGTTTACCACAGACCTTCGGGTCCATAGTTATTAGCTAGATGGCTTCTTCTCTCTCTTTGGATCTCAATACAAAGTTCTCCTCAATTCTCTTGGAGATCTATTCGATGTAATTCTTTTTGCGGTGTGTTTGTCGAGATCTGATGAATTGTGGGTTTATGATCAAGATTATCTATGAACAATATTTGATTCATCTCTGAATTCTTTTATGCATGATTTAATATCTTTGCAAGTCTCTTCGAATTATCAGTTTGGTTTGGCCTACTAGATTGATCTTTCTTGCAATGGGAGAAGTGCTTAGCTTTGGGTTCGATCTTGCGGTGTCCTTTCCCAGTGACAGCAGGGGCAGCAAGGCACGTATTGTATTATTGCCATCGAGGATAAAAAGATGGGGTTTATATCATATTGCTTGGAGTTTATCCCTCTATATCATGTCATCTTGCCTAATGCATTACTCTGTTCTTATGAACTTAATACTCTAGATGCATGCTGGATAGCGGTCGATGTGTGGAGTAATAGTAGTAGATGCAGAATCGTTTCGGTCTACTTGTCGCGGACGTGATGCCTATATACATGATCATGCCTAGATATTCTTATAACTATGCGCTTTCTATCAATTGCTCGACAGTAATTTGTCCACCCACCGTAGAATTTGCTATCTTGTGAGAAGCCACTAGTGAAACCTATGGCCCCCGGGTCTATCTTCCATCATATTATTTTCCTATTTACTTGCTATTTCCATAGTTGTTTATTTTGCAATCTTTATTTTCCAATCTATATAATAAAAATAACAAAAATATTTATCTTATTACCTTTATCAGATCTCACTTTTGTAAGTGACCGTGAAGGGATTGACAACCCCTTTATCGTGTTGGTTGCGAGGTTCTTGTTTGTTTGTGCAGGTACGAGGGACTTGCGTGTAGTCTCCTACTGGATTGATACCTTGGTTCTCAAAACTGAGGGAAATACTTACACTACTTTGCTGCATCACCCTTTCCTCTTCAAGGGAAAACCAACGCAAGCTCAGGAGGTAGCAAGAAGGATTTCTGGCGCCGTTTCCGGGGATATTTGCACCAAGTCAAATCAATATTTGATCTCCCGACAACTAGCCATTTCTGGCGCCGTTGCCGGGGAGATTTACGCACAAGTCAAGACATACCAAGTACCCATCACAAACTCTTATCCCTCACATTACATTATTTGCCATTTGCCTCTCGTTTTCCTCTCCCCCATTTCACCCTTGCCGTTTTATTCGCCCTCTTTTCCGTTCGCCCTTTTTGCTTGCTTCTTGTGTGCTTGTGTGTTGGAATATTTGTCACGATGGCTCAAGATAATACTAAATTGTGTGACTTTTCCAATACCAACAATAATGATTTTATTAGCACTTTGATTGCTCGTCTTACCGATACTGAATCTTGTGAAATTAATACTGCTTTGTTGAATCTTGTCATGAAAGATCCATTTTCTGGCCTTCCTAGTGAAGATGCCGCTACCCATCTAAACAGCTTTGTTGATTTGTGTGATATGCAAAAGAAGAAATATTTGGATAATGATATTGTTAAATTGAAGCTATTTCCGTTTTCTCTTAGAGATCGTGCTAAAACTTGGTTTTTGTCTTTGCCTAAAAATAGTTTTGATTCATGGAATAAGTGCAAAGATGCTTTTATCTCTAAGTATTTTCCTCTGGCTAATATCATCTCTCTTAGAAACGATATTATGAATTTTAAGCAACTTGATCATGAGCATGTTGCAGAAGCTTGGGAGAGGATGAAATTAATGATACGTAATTTCCCTACTCATGGATTAAACTTATGGATGATCATACAATTTTTTTATGCTGGATTGAATTTTGCTTCTAGAAATCTTTTAGATTCGGCCGCTGGAGGCACTTTTATGGAAATCACTTTAGGAGAAGCTACTAAACTCCTAGATAATATTATGGTTAATTATTCTCAATGGCACACCGAAAGATCTACTAGTAAAAAGGTTCATGCTATAGAAGAAATTAATGTTTTGAGTGGAAAGATGGATGAACTTATGAGATTGTTTGCTAATAAGAGTGTTTCTTTCGATCCTAATGATATGCCTTTGTCTACTTTGATTGAGAATAATAATGAATCTATGGATGTGAATTTTGTTGGTAGGAACAATTTTAGTAACAACGCGTATAGAGGAAACTTTAATCCTAGGACGTTTCCTAGTAATTCCTCTAATAATTATGGTAACTCATACAACAACTCTTATGGAAATTTTAATAAGATGCCCTCTGATTTTGAGACTAGTGTTAAATAATTTATGATTTCGCAAAAGAATTTCAATGCTTTGCTTGAAGAAAAATTTCCTAAGATTGATGAGTTGGCTAGGAACGTGGATAGAATTTCTCTTGATGTTGACTCTTTGAAACTTAGATCTATTCCACCTAAGCATGATATCAATGAGTCTCTCAAAGCCATGAGAATTTCCATTGATGAGTGCAAAGAAAGAACCGCTAGGATGCGCGCTAAAAAGGATTGCTTTATGAAAGCATCTTCTTCTAGTTTTCATGATAATAAGGATGAAGATCTAAAAGTGATTGATGTGTCTCCTATTAAATTTTTATTTTGCAATATGAATCTTGATAATGATGGGACTGGAGATGAGTCAACTTTAGTTAAAAGGCGTCCCAATGATTCGGAGTTTTTAGATCTTGATGCAAAAATTAATAGAAGTGGGATTGAAGAGGTCAAAAATTTACATAGCAATGAACCCACTATTTTGGATTTCAAGGGATTTAATTATGATAATTGCTCTTTGATAGATTGCATTTCCTTGTTGCACTCCGTGCTAAATTCTCCTCAGGCTTATGATCAAAATAAAGCTTTTACCAAACATATCATTGATGCTTTAATGCAATCTTATGAAGAAAAGCTTGAATTAGAAGTTTCTATCCCTAGAAAACATTATGATGAGTGAGAACCTACTATTAAAATTAAAATTAGAGATCATGAATGTTATGCTTTATGTGATTTGGGTGCTAGTGTTTCCACGATTCCAAAACCTTTGTGTGATGTGTTAGGTTTTCGTGAATTTGATGATTGTTCTTTAAATTTGCATCTTGAAGATTCCACTATTAAGAAACCTATGGGAAGGATTAATGATGTTCTTATTGTTGCAAATAGGAATTATGTGCCCGTAGATTCCATTGTTCTTGATATAGATTGCAATCCTACATGTCCTATTATTCTTGGTAGACCTTTCCTTAGAACAATTGGTGCAATTATTGATATGAAAGAAGGAAATATTAAATTCCAATTTCCGTTAAGGAAAGGCATGGAACACTTTCCTAGGAAGAAAATTAAATTACCTTATCAATCTATTATGAGATCCACTTATGGATTGGATACAAAAGATGACAATACCTAGATCTATTCTTGTTTTTATGCCTAGCTAGGGGCGTTAAACGATAGCGCTTGTTGGGAGGCAACCCAATTTTATTTTTGTTTCTAGTTTTTTGTTACTATTTAGTAATAAATAATTCATCTAGATTCTTTTTATATGTGGTTTTATGTTTTTAATTAGTGTTTGTGCCAAGTAGAACCTTTGGGAAGACTTGGGGGAAGTCTTTGCGATCTTGCTGTAAAAAAACAGAAGCTTTAGCGCTCACGAGATTTGCTGCCATTTTTTAGTGGAGAGTGAGATTAGGTTGATTCTTTTTGAAGATGATTAATAGACAAATTACTCACGTCCATCAATTTATTTAAGAATTTTTGGGTTACAGAAGTATTCGAAACCTACAGATTACTACAGACTGTTCTGTTTTTGACAGATTCTGTTTTTCGTGTGTTGTTTGCTTATTTTGATGAATCTATGGCTAGTATCGGGGGGTATGAACCATAGAGAAGTTGGAATACAGTAGGTTTAACACCAATATAAACAAATAATGAGTTCATTACAATACCTTTAAGTGGTGGTTTGTTTTCTTATACTAACGGAGCTCATGAGATTTTCTGTTGAGTTTTGTGTTGTGAAGTTTTCAAGTTTTGGGTAAAGATTTGATGGGTTTTGGAATAAGGAGTGGCAAGATCCTAAGCTTGGGGATGCCCAAGGCATCCCAAGGTAAAATTCAAGAACAACCAAAAGCCTAAGCTTGGGGATGCCCCGGAAGGCATCCCCTGTTTTGTCTTCGTTCATTGGTAACTTTACTTGATGCTATATTTTTATTCACCACATGATATGTGTTTTGCTTGGAGCGTCTTATATGATTTGAGTCTTTGCTTTTTATTTTACCACAATCATCCTTGATGTGCACAAATTTTTGAGAGACACACATGAATCGGAATTTATTAGAATACTCTATGTGCTTCACTTATATCTTTTGAGCTAGATAATTTTGCTCTAGTGCTTTACTTATATCTTTAAAAGAGCACGGTGGTGGTTTTATTCTATAGAAATTATTGATCTCTCATGATTCACTTATATTATTTTGAGAGTCTTTTAGAACAGCATGTTAATTTGCTTTGGCTATAAAATTAGTCCTAATATGATAGGCATCCAAGATGGGTATAACAAAAACTTTCATAAAAAGTGCATTGAATACTATGAGAAGTTTGATACTTGACGATTGTTTTGAGATATAAAGATGGTGATATTAGAGTCATGATAGTTGAGTAGTTGTGAATTTGAGAAATACTCGTTCTAAAGTTTGTGATTCTCGTAGCATGCACGTATGGTGAACCGTCTTGTGATGAAGTCGGAGCACGATTTATTTATTTATTGTCTTCCTTATGAGTGGCGGTCGGGGACGAGCGATGGTATTTTCCTACCAATCTATCCCCCTAGGAGCATGCGCATAGTACTTTGTTTCGATAACTAATAGATTTTTGCAATAAGTATGTGAGTTCTTTATGACTAATGTTGAGTCCATGGATTATACGCACTCTCACCCTACCACCATTGCTAGCCTCTCTAGTACCGCGCAACTTTCGCCGGTACCATAAACCCACCATATACCTTCCTCAAAACAGCCACCATACCTACCTATTATGGCATTTCCATAGCCATTCCGAGATATACTGCCATGCAACTTTCCACCGTTCCATTTATTATGACATGCTCCATCATTGTCATATTGCTTTGCATGATCATGTAGTTGACATCATATTTGTGGCAAAGCCACCTTTATAATTCTTTCATACATGTCACTCTTGATTCATTGCACATCCCGGTACACCGCCGGAGGCATTCACATAGAGTCATATTTTGTTCTAAGTATTGAGTTGTAATTTTTGAGTTGTAAGTAAATAAAAGTGTGATGATCATCATTATTAGAGCATTGTCCCAAGTGAGGAAAGGATGATGGAGACTATAATTCCCCCACAAGTCGGGATAAGACTCCGGACGAAAAAAGGCCATAAAAAGAAGAGAAAAAGGCTCAAATAAAAAAATGAGAGAAAAAGAGAGAAGGGACAATGTTACTATCCTTTTACCACACTTGTGTTTCAAAGTAGCACCATGATCTTCATGATAGAGAGTCTCCTATGTTGTCACTTTCATATACTAGTGGGAATTTTACATTATAGAACTTGGCTTGTATATTCCAATGATGGGCTTCCTCAAAATGCCCTAGGTCTTCGTGAGCAAGCGAGTTGGATGCACACCCACTTAGTTTCTTTTGTTGAGCTTTCATACACTTATATCTCTAGTGCATCTGTTGCGTGGCAATCCCTACTCACTCACATTGATATCTATTGATGGGCATCTCCATAGCCCATTGATATGCCTAGTTGATGTGAGACTATCTTCTCCTTTTTGTCTTCTCCACAACCACCATTCTATTCAACATATATTGCTATATCCATGGCTCACGCTCATGTATTGCGTGAATATTGAAAAAGTTTGAGAACGTCAAAAGTATGAAACAATTTCTTGGCTTGTCATCGGGGTTGTGCATGATTAAGTACTTTGTGTGATGAAGATAGAGCATAGCCAGTATATGATTTTGTAGGGATAACTTTCTTTGGCCGTGTTATTTTAAGAAGACATGATTGCTTTGTTAGTACGCTTCAAGTATTATTATTTTTATGTCAATATTAAACTTTTGTATTGAATCTTTCAGATCTGAACATTCATTCCACAATAAAGGAAATTATATTGAGAATTATGCTAGGTAGCATTTGATACGTCTCTGTCGTATCTACTATTCCAAACACTTTTGCCCTTGTTTTGGACACTAACTTGCATGATTTGAATGGAACTAACCCGGACTGATGCTGTTTTCAGCAGAATTGCCATGGTGTTATTTTTGTGCAGAAATAAAAGTTCTCGGAATGACCTGAAAATCAACGGAGATTATTTTTGGAATATATAAAAAATACCGGAAGAAGAATCCACGTCATAGGGCCCACACCCTGTCCACGAGGGTGGGGGGCGTGCCCCCTGCCTTGTGGGCCCCCCGAGTCTCCACTGACGTCCACCTTGACTCCATATATTCACTTTCGGGGAGAGAAAAATCAGAGAAAAGGATTCATCACGTTTTACGATACGGAGCCGCCGCCAAGCCCTAAACTCTCCCGGGAGGGCTGATCTGGAGTCCGTTCGGGGCTCCGGAGTGGGGAATCCGTCGCCATCGTCGTCATCAACCTTCCTCCATCACCGATTTCATGATGCTCACCACCGTGCGTGAGTAATTCCACCGTAGGCTTGTTGGACAGTGATGGGTTGGATGAGATTTATCATGTAATCGAGTTAGTTTTGTTTGGATTTGATCCCTAGTATCCACTATGTTCTAAGATTGATGTTGCTATGACTTTGCTATGATTAATGCTTATCACAAGGGCCCGAGTGTCATGAATATATGTGAGTTCTTGATCCTATCTTGCAAGTCTATAGTCACCTATTATGTGTTATGATCCGTTAACCCTGAAGTGACAATAATCGGGATACTTACCGGTGATGACCGTAGTTTGAGGAGTTCATGTATTCACTATGTGTAATGCTTTGGTCCGGTACTCTATTAAAAGGAGGCCTTAATATCCCTCAGTTTCCAATAGGACCTCGCTGCCACGGGAGGGTAGGACACAAGATGTCTTGCAAGTTCTTTTCCATAAGCACATATGACTATATTCGGAATACATGCCTACATTACATTGACGAACTGGAGCTAGTTCTGTGTCACCCTATGTTATAACTGTTGCATGATTGATCACATCCGACATAATTATCCATCACTGATCCATTGCCTACAAGGTTTTCTTATATTGTTCTCCGCTTATTTACTTTTACGTTGCTATTGTTACAATCACTATAAAACCAAAAATATTACTTTTGCTACCGTTACCACTACTATTATATTACTTTGCTACTAAACACTTTGCTGCAGATATTAAGTTTCTAGGTGTGGCTGAATTGAGAACTCAGCTGCTAATACTTGAGAATATTTTTTGGCTCCCCTTGTGTCGAATCAATAAATTTGGGTTGAATACTCTACCCTCGAAAACTGTTGCGATCCCCTATACTTGTGGGTTATCAAGACTATTTTCTGGCGCCGTTGCCGGGGAGCATAACTCTATTCTTTGAGTCACTTGGGATTTATATCAGCTAGTCACTATGAAGAACTTGAAAGATCAAAGAACCAAGATTTTTCCCTCAACTACGAGGGGAGGTAAGGAACTACCATCTAGCTCTGCACTTGATTCACCTTCTGTTTTGAGTAAACTTGCGACACCTACACCTGCTATTCGTTCTAATATGTCGCATGTTATTGATGATGCCGCTTCTGCTTTGCATGATACTTATAATGAAACTACTTCTATGCTTGATACTACTGTGCCACTAGGTGAATTTCTTGATGAACAACTTGCTAGGACTTGAGAGAATGAAATTATTGAAACTGATAATATTGATGAAAGTGATGATGAAGATTCTCCCCCTAGATATGAATTGCCTGTTGTGCCTGAGGGTTATGTTATGGATGAAGAAACTGCTAGAGACTTTCTTGCTTGCAATGATAGATCTAATCTTAAGAAATTATTAGCTAAGCTTAAAGAAAAGTATTTGAATGCTAGAATGAAATATGACCCTGCTTTTGCTACTTCACCTATATTTATTACTGACTAGCAAATATGCCCGTGCGTTGCAACGGGAGAAAGAATATCCCGGCACGACGCCCCCCTTCTAGTAAAAGAATACGCTCAAGGATCGAGCTATAGAAATATTGTAGGCATAAAGGAAAATTTTGAACATATGTGAGAATGAGATATTTCCTTTTTAAAGGCCATTCAGAAAATAATAAATTTGAAGGTCTAATTTCCTAAGAACATTCACGTTGTTGTTATTTTTAGTCTAAAGTTGCTTCTAAGCTACCTGTTCTAACTCCTAAACAAATTGACACGAAAAATTGACATTGGAATGACATACCAATGACCACGGCAAGGTGATGCTGAAATTGCCAACATCTGGTTCACGTCCACAGGTGACATGGATCATGTGACACAACCAACAACAACAATAGGAAAAGGAACAATGTCTAAGAGATTGGCGACATCTAGGTCCATATATGGGTGCTAAAAAATATCACCGATCACAACGTAGGACTGTAGTAGTCGATGTAGATTAAATGGCAAAATTTGTCCATCAAGATGCACTCTTCGAGATTTTCTTTATTTGAATAGATTTTCCGTGCCGATGCAATCCTGGTGACATGTGGATTTGACCGAGGAAGCTCTGATGCGTTCCTGATGATAACAACGGGTAGATGCTTCGAGATGAGGACGGCGGCATCAGGTTCCTGTGGCGGCTGAGGGCAATGGCTATATGCTTGAGAAAGAAGTATATGAGGAATACAGGGAAAGGCGTGGTTACCGTTGTATTGTATTTTAGGAGGAGGTTAGGGTGGCCTATTCGTGTTAATGTATTACATGACAAAAGATTGTAGCCCCATACTGTATACTGTAATGGAACTTTCCAACGTACCAGTGAGCGTCCAGGCAAACGACCGATTGATCACACGTGGAGGCCCGTGCACTCGGACGACCGTTGAGCCGTTTGGCCGAGTCTTCCTCAATGGTCACGTCCGTTCCTATTAGGCGTATAGGTCGCTATCTAGCAACGTAGCTAGTGCATGCCCTCCTGCGCGCCTGTCGACAGTATAGGCCGGCCCAGTCTGGTTTTTTCCCACCCCGTTTTGGAAGGTTTTAGAATGCTTCCATGAACTGGTTTTCTTCTTATTTTTCTTTGTTATTTTTTCTGTTTTTTCATTGTTTCTATATTTCTTATTTTTTTCCATTTCCCCCTTTTTTATTTTTCACATTTTGCTCCATTTACGTATTTTTCATTTTCTTTCTTCAAGTTCATTTTTTATTTATTTATATTTTTTCTTTAAATTTTTTGCGAACATCGTTTTCCAATTCAAGAACTTTTTCCAGATCCTGAACATTTTTTTTAAATCATGAACATATTTTGAATTCATGAATATTATTTATGAAAACATGAACATTTTCAATTTCACAAACATTTTTTCAATTATTGCGAACATTGTTTTTGAAACTTTTGAACATTGTTATGAATCGGCGAACATTTTTTGAGTCAATGAAGATTTTTTGAATGGATGCAATTTTTATAAAACTTGTGAAAATTTTATTTAAATCGACGAATATTCTTAGAATAGCTGAACAATTTTTGAAACAATTAACATTTTTTGAAATTCATGAATAGTTTTTGTTTCATGATTTTTTTGAAATGGATGAACCTTTTTTAATTCACAATAATTTTATTTCTGTGAATATTATTTTAAAAATTCATGAACATGTTTCAATTTGTGATTTTTTTTCAAATTCACGAACATTTTTTCATTATCATGAAAATTATTTTTAATCCACAAACATTTTTGTCTACAATTTTTTTGAAAATTTACATTTTCTTTGAAAATTTATATTTTTTCTAAATTATTTTAAAGATGAAAACAAAAACAGAAAAAGCCCGAGAAAGAAAGAAAAATATGGGGCGTCCTACCCCGCTTATGGGCTGGCCCAATAGGCGCACGGGTGGGACGGACTCAATAACATGAAGTTCTTTTGTGCAACAATTGTGTTATAGGTTAGTTGGTTGTTGTGGTGGGTCTCCAGCAAATATACCAAGGTTCGATTCCTGGTGACTGCCCAATTTTTTTTGTCTCGCTTGAACGGACTAAAACTGACGAAGGACGTACGAAAAAGAATAATTGGACGAAAAAAGATGGAGAAACAATCCGTCCTAAATTGGACGAAAAAATATGGAGAAACAATCCGTCCTTTAATATTAGGTAGAGATAAGGATTATGATTTCTCTGTCGATCCTGAGTTAATTACTTTGGTTGAATCAGATCCTTTTTATGGCTATGAATCTGAAACTGTTGTGGCACATCTTACTAAATTAAATGATATAGCCACCCTGTTTACACATGATGAGAAAACTCGCTATTACTTTATCTTTAAGTTGTTTCCGTTCTCATTAAAGGGTGATGCTAAAACATGGTTTAATTCTCTTGATCCTGGTTGTGTGCGTAGTCCACAGGATATGATTTATTACTTCTCTGCTAAATATTTCCCCACTCATAAGAAACAAGCTGCCTTAAGGGAAATATATAATTTTGTGCAAATTGAAGAAGAGAGTCTCCCACAAGCTTGGGGGAGGTTTCTTCGATTACTTAATGCTTTGCCTGATCATCCTCTCAAGAAGAATGAAATACTTGATATCTTTTATAGTGGACTAACCGATGCTTCCAGAGATTACCTGGATAGTTGTGCTGGTTGTGTTTTCAGGGAAAGAACTGTTGATCAAGCTGAATTGCTATTGAATAATATGTTGACTAATGAAAATAATTGGACACTTCCTGAACCAACTCCTAAGCCAACTCCGAAGAAAAGAGGTATTCTATTTCTCAGTCCTGAAGAAATGCAAGAGGCAAAGAAATCTATAAAAGAAAAAGGTATTAAAGCTGATGATGTTAAGAATTTACCACCTATTGAAGAAATACATGGTCTTGATAACCCGACACAGGTAGTAAAGGTAAATTCTCTCTATAGATTTGATAAATGTGAAATTCCATTTACTAAGTTTTCTAGCAATGCTTGGATGCGTTTGATGACTTTATGGTTAAACAAGAAAATTTCAATGCTTATGTTGGTAAACAATTGAAACACAATGCTGATATGCTCGAACACTTGAGTGATTATATGTCTAGAGTTAAAGGTGAACTTAAACTTATTAGTAAAAATGCTTCTATGGTTACCACTCAAGTAGAACAAGTACTTAAAGCTCATAATGATTTGCTCAATGCATTAAATAATAAGAAGAATGATAATGCTGTTAGAGTTATGACTAGAGGTGGTAAAATGACTCAGGAACCTTTGTATCCTGAAGGCCACCCTAAGAGAATTGAGCAAGATTCTCAAAGAACTAATGTAGATGCACCTAGTTCTTCTAAGAGAAAGAAAAAAATGATAGGACTTTGCATGCTTCTAGTGAACCTGTTGTTGACACACCTAAGAATCCCAATGATATTTCTATTTTTGATGCTGAAACACAATCTGGTAATGGACATGAACCTAGTGATAATGTTAACGATGATGTTCATGTTGATGCTCAACCTAGCAATGATAATGATGTAGAGATTGAACCTGCTGTTGATCTTGATAACCCACAATCAAAGAATCAACGTTATGATAAGAGAGACTTTGTTGCTAGGAAGCATGGTAAAGAAAGAGAACCATGGGTTCAGAAACCCATGCCTTTTCCTCCTAAACCATCCAAGAAAAAGGATGATGGGGATTTTGAGCGCTTTGCTGAAATGATTAGACCTATCTTTTTGCGTATGCGTTTGACTGATATGCTTAAAATAAATCCTTATGCTAAGTATATGAAGGAAATTGTTACTAATAAGAGAAAGATACTAGAAGCTGAAATTTCCACCATGCTTGCTAATTATACTTTTAAGGGTGGAATACCAAAGAAACTTGGAGATCCAGGAGTACCAACTATACCATGCTCCATTAAAAGAAACTATGTTAAAACTGCTTTATGTGATCTTGGAGCCGGTGTTAGTGTTATGCCTCTCTCTTTATATCGTAGACTTGATTTGAATAAGTTGATACCTACTGAAATATCTTGGCAAAAGGCTGATAAATCAATTGCTATACCTGTCGGTATTTGTGAGGATGTGCCTGTTGTGGTTGCAAGTGTTACTATTTTAACGGACTTTGTTATTCTTGATATTTCCGAGGACTATAGTATGTCTATTATTCTTGGAAGACCCTTTTTGAATACTGTAGGGGCTGTTATTGATTGCAACAAAGGCAATGCCACTTTTCATGTTAATGGTTGTCGGGGGTTGGGTGCGACATATGCCAATGGATGGCTTATCATGGTGGGGGCGAGTAGAACGTTGCCGGTGCCCGGAAGCGGGATAAGGCGTAGACATGAACGGTGGCGTACTTTACCCAGGTTCAGGGCTCTCCTAGGAGAGAACACCCCTAGTCCTGCTCTGCGGGGTCTCCGCATGATCACTAAGGCAAAGGGAGTACAAGGACGCTCCTCGAGCTGTATGCTGGAGGTAGGAGAAGGCAGGGCTAGCTCTCCCCTCCCTCTATGATCTGGTATAGTTCTAATGGGTGGAATCCCCTTGCATGGGTGCCCTGAGGGGTTTATATAGGCCTACCCCCAGGGGTACAATGGTAAACCGACTGGGCGCAGGGCCCAGCCATCAGTCTCTTCGCCCGCCGGCCTTTCTGCCGACTGCTGGGGCCCGCCGACTGGTCCGGTACGGAGCCGACAGGCCGTACCCACCACTTGCAGGTCTTGCCGGCTGCTGATTACTGTAGCCGTGCTTCTAATGACGCAGGCTTGGTCATGGGGTCATGGCTATAGTCCCGCCGCCTGGCGGGTGATCACTGTAGCCACTCTTTGTCTCGTCTGGTTAATGGCGCGGGGGACCCGTGGGAGGGGCTGGCCGACTCCCGGGGGCCGACTCCCTATGGGTCCGACTGGTGGCGCTCTTGCCGTCTTCTGGACTATCGCTGACCGGTAGGGCTCGTCATCCGTGGACCGTACCGACAGGCTATCGTGGGTGCAGGACTCCGCCCACTGTTGCTGATGTCAGGGATGGCATAGCAACAGTGCAGCGCCGGACGGAGATCTCCGTTGGTACGGCGCATTATGGCCTAGCCACCCCCTGGAAAGGGGAGGGAGTGGGCTTCACTGTTGCCACTCCCCGTCCCATCACCCCCGATGAGGGCATGGGCTTCGTTGGTGCCGTGGGCCGACTCCCCGTGGCCGGCTTCTCTGCAAGCCGCCAGGCGGGAGTCGGCCGGTCTTGACCTCGCCTCTAGGACTCGGCCGCATGCGGGTAGTCGACTGTTCCTTCAACCGGCCTCCAGAAGGCGGCTCTTCATCCGAAGTCTTGAGGGGCGCAGTCAACCCCGATGTCTTGAAAGGTTCTGGGCCTCGGGTTAGCCTACCCGTGGTCCATTACTCCGACAATGGTAATGAGCATACGGTACACTTTCCGAGGAAACAACCTCAAGTCCACAGTATCAATTCTATTGGGAAAATTTCAACAATTACTATTGGAGGTTTTGAATTTCCTCTTCCTACTGTCAAGAAGAAATATGATATTCTTATATTTGGGGATGTGCATATCCCCGTTGAGGTAACCTAGTGTTATTCGGAAATTCTCCGGTTTCATGTTATTCGAAATGAGTTTGTTAACAAGACCTGATCAACCTTGTTAATGGATTCCTTTTGATGAGCATGATATGGATGAATTTAGAAAACACAACTCTCTGTACCCTCTTTTTACTTTCTGTTATTTATATTAAATAAAGCAAAATTAGTATTTTCTGTCTGTTTTCTGAATTATCCATGCAATAAAAAATACCCCGAAAATAAAAGTTCTCCAAATTCCCTAAAAACTAAATATGATTTTTTTCTAGAATATTTGAGAATATCTGGCACTGAGAACACCACAGGGGGAGCAGCCACGTGCCCACGAGGGTGGAGGGCGCGCCCACCCCCTAGGCGCGCCCCCTGCCTCATGGACCCCACATGGGTCCCTTCCACTTATTCCAGCCACCACACACTCCTTCATCCTCCCAAAAAATCACTAGCCAGCTCAAACCCGAGTTCTTGCTCATCTTGCTGCCATTTTTGATCTCCTTGCTCAAAGCTCCTCTCACAAAACTGCTTTGGGGGATTGCTCTTTGGTATATGACTCCTCCAATGGTCCAATTAGTTTTTGTTCTAGTGCTTTATTTATTGCAAATTTTTGCTGCTTAGGTGACCCTGTTCTTGAGCTTGCATGTCAAATTTATGTGGTCAAAAGTAGTTTTAATGCATGATATAGCCTCTAGGCACTTGTAGGAGTAGTTGCTATCAATCTTGTTGAGTTTGGTTCACTTTTATTTTAAGTTACTAAAAATTTCAGAAATTTTCAGAAAAAGATGAAGAGATTTTTGAGGGGCTCATCGAGCCGAAGCTCGAAGGATAAGCAAAGTGAAGAGAACAAGAAGCCCAAGTATAATGTCCCTCGTACTGCGGAGGTTCGGCCATGTGAATGGCCTTGTGATGAGTTCTTGAGAGAAGCTAGGATTCATGAAGATTTTTATCATTTGGCTGAGAATGCAGGCCTCACTGCCTTCCTCCACGACCAGCGTGAATAGTACCTCTTACTCACCAATATCTTTGTGCAAAATTTTCATTTCCATGCTAGGAGATCACCATCTTCGGTGGAATTTTATTTATATGATGAGCATAAAGAGATGTCACTTTATGATTTTTGCCGGGTCTGTTTGATACCCTTTGAGGGCAGCATAGAGGAACCACATCGTAATGATGTGGAGGGATTTATTGATATGATTGCTGTAGGGGAAACGAGGAAAGTTTCCGATGCGAGAATCACTAGCATACATTTTCTTGTTCTACGTTACTTCGCAATATTTGCTAGTAGATGCTTAATTGGTCGCGGGAACTGTGGAAACCTCAGTGCCCCGGATATTGTTATTTTGCGCCATGCCTTGTTTCAGGATACTACTTTCAGTTTAGGCGCTATGATTGCTAAACGGTTAAATCTGAACCGTACTAAGGGCCCCGTCCTCGGAGGCATCTTTGCCTCGCGCCTTGCTGCACACTTTAACATACCTATCAGGCATTATGAGAAAGAGGAAAAGTTGCTACCTCCTATTGCTCTAGGTTATAAGTGTATGGTAGCACATGAGTTTATTGTTAAGGATAAGAATAAGACACTCAAATATAAATTGATATTTAACAAAAAATATTGTGAGTTTATGACCTTGCCTGCGCCCTCTTTGTTCAACATATTTTTAGGCATGTACCTTGTTCTGCCGGAGGCCATTCATGCCTAACGGAGCCAGATGTCAGCTGCAGAGCCGGAGCCACCATCTGACCCTCACCGTCAGTCCGTTTATCAGTGGAATCCGGAGGAGATCGCCAGCCAGTGGCAATCTGAGGACCCTTCTCAGTACGACCCCAACTACAGTTTTGATCCATGGGCATAGACCAACTTAGGCCAAAAGCCTAAGCTTGAGGGAGTACGTATTTCTCACCGACATTACATTCATGTTCACACACTCATGCCAGTTATCGGTGCTCATACTTTTTCATTGTATCATCCACGCTAGGTTATTTTCATTTTCTCGCTTTCTTCTTGTGCGTTTGAAAACCTTAAGAAAAACAAAGAAAATTACTTGTAGCTTTTAGTTAGTTTACTTTTCATGCCTGTAGTAGTAGTAATGAAAAAGAAAACCAAAAAAGATTTCCTATTCTTCTTTTGCTTGTTGGGAGCTTTCCCGTGTAAGTAGTTTTGTTTTATTTCTTTCCTTTGAGGGTCGAGAGGAGAAGACCATAATGAAAATGTTGAGTGGCTCTTATATGCATTATTGTTGATCTAACAAAAGAGCCCATATTACCTTGTCTTCTCCCATGAATTGGATGCTTGCAGATTCCAGCTTAGTCCAATGCACGTGCACTATTATTATTATCCACACCGTTCGGTCGTGCAACTGAAAGGCAATAATGATGATTATATGCTGAATTGATTAAGATGAGAACAGCTGGTATGAACTCGACCTCTCTTGTTTTTGTAAATATGATTAGTCCATCGTTCCTGATTCAGCCTATTATGAATGAAACATGTTTGCAATGACAATTAGAGATTATAGTTGCTTATGCCATGCTTAATTAGCTAGGAGTTTATAATGGTTTACCTTGCGTGCCAACATGCTATTAAAATGGTTGTGATGTGGCATGATGGGGTGGTATCCTCCTTTGAACGATTCGAGTGGCTTGACTTGGCACATGTTCACGCATGTAGTTGAAACAAAATCAACATAGCCTCTATGATATTTATGTTCATGGTGAATTATATCCTACTCATGCTTGCATTCGGTGTTGATTAATTTTAATGCATGTTCACGACTGTTGTCGCTCTCTAGCTGGTCGCTTCCCAGTCTCTTTCTAGCCTTCACTTGTACTAAGCGGGAATACTGCTTGTGCATCCAATCCCATAAACCCCAAAGTTATTCCATATGAGTCCACCATACCTTCCTATATACGGTATCTACCTGCTGTTCCAAGTAAATTTGTATGTGCCAAACTCTGAACCTTCAAATAAACATTCTGTTTTGTATGCTCGAATAGCTCATGTATCAACTAGGGTTGTCTGTATCTTCCATGCTAGGCGGGTTATTCTCAAGAGGAGTGGACTCCGCTCCTCACTCATGAGAAAATGGCTGGTCACCGGGATGCCCAGTCCCATGCTCAAATCAAATCAAAATAATTGCAAACAAAACTCCCTCAGGATTGTTGTTAGTTGGAGGCACCCGTTGTTTCGGGCAAGCCATGGATTGATGCTTGTTGGTGGTGGGGGAGTATAAACGATAGTTATGTTGAGAACCGCTCAAAATATCAAGATCTCTCGGTTGTTATGTTGACAATGAAAGTATACCGCTCAAAATATTATTCATCTCTGTTTCAAAATTGAGCTCTGGCACCTCTACAAATCGCTGCTTCCCTCTGCGAAGGTCCTATCCATTTACTTTTATGTTGAGCCATCATCCTCCTATTAAAAAGCACCAGTTGGAGATCACCACTGTCATTTGCATGTATTATTGTTAGTTTACATTGAGTATGACTTGACTGGATCTCTTTTACCATGAATTACAATGTCTAGTTAGTCCTTGATCTTTAAAGGTGCTCTGCATTTATGTTTTGCGGTCTCAGAAAGGGCTAGCGAGATACCATCTTGTTATATCATATTATGATTGTTTTGAGAAAGTGTTGCCATCCGAGATTTATTATTATTGCTCGCTAGTTGATTATGCCATTGATATGAGTAAACATGAGACCTAAATATTATTGTGAATATGGTTAGTTCATAATCTTTGCTGAAAACTTGAATGCTGGCTTTACATATTTACAACAACAAGAGCAAATAGAGTTTGTAATTTTTTCTTTATCACTTTCAGTTTATCAACTGAATTGCTTGAGGACAAGTAAAGGTTTAAGCCTGGGGGAGTTGATACATCTCCGTCATATCTACTTTTCCAAACACTTTTGCCCTTGTTTTGGACTCTAACTTGCATGATTTGAATCGAACTAACCCGGACTGACGTTGTTTTCAGCAGAATTGCCATGGTGTTATTTTCGTGCAGAAATAAAAATTCTCGGAATGACCTGAAAATCAATGGAGATTATTTTGGAATATATAAAAAATACTGGAAGAAGAATCCACGTCAGGGGGCCCGCACCCTGTCCACGAGGGTGGAGGGCGCGCCTACCCTGATGAAGCTATGTACTTAGGGTAGGGTCATGGACCTGTCCCAACTGCCCTACCCAAGGACATCTCTAGAAGAAATCACCTTTCAATCGACTTGGAGGTGTTCCACTCGACAGACTCGAAGACACCCGACCAAGAAGCAATCACTCGACGGCCAGGAGACCTAAAGTCACTCCGCACGCTAACGGTCGGTCATTAAGTAGCTTTTATGGTCATCATAGCACTTTATTAGGGACGTTACCAGTAACGCCCGACCTTAATGTATTTAAAACCCTGCATAACTGAGGGCCGGAGGGGTCCGGCGAACTCTATATAAGCCACCCCCTCCTCAGTGTAAAGGGTTCGCACCCCTGTAATTCGTACACACATAATACAGTCGACCGCCTCCGGACTCCGAGACGTAGGGCTATTACTTCCTCCGAGAAGGGCCTGAACTCGTAAACCTCGTGTGCTTACAACTACTCCATAGCTAAGATCTTGCTTCTCCATACCTACCCCCCTACATTACTATCAGACCTAGAACCACGACAGTTGGCGCCCACCGTGGGGCAGGTGTTTTAGCAATTTGTTGGAGGAGTTGTGATCTTTTCCGATCCAAATCATCATGGTTTCTGGCGGAGTTTTGGTGGAGGGCCGCGAGATCCGTCTCGGCGCGCTCACGTTCATCGCCGACGACTCCGCTTGGCTTCAGGAGGCTCCGTTCGACGTGGACGCACTCCCTGTCCGCGGGGCAACGCACTTTCGCGCGTGCGTCCGCGGCGTCCTCTTGCGGCAACCGTCGACCCATTATCGGTCGGCTCCTGTGTTGTCCTCCCTCCCTGTTTCCCGCTGGCGCAAGCGCTCCGGTCGGTCGAGACTTCAGCGGTGGGTGAGACACGCGGTGGCACGCCAGTCGGCCACCCCTCAAGTCGCGGCGATCAAGCCCGACGAATCCCTCTACGGCCTGTTCGACCTGTCGACTGGCTCCGCAGAGACCGCATCCGAGTGCGACAGCAGTGATCCGGTGGCGGAGGTTCTGATGGTCGATGGACCGCCCAGTCCTCCCGGTTTCCCCCGCACCGATGGAGGCGCAGGTGGAGGCGACCCGTCACGTCCCCATGAGGAATATCTCCCCGAGCCTCTCACGTCGCTGCAGAGAGAAGAACTTCGTCGCCGGAACATGGATGCACTGCACACTCCTATCGTTGGAGAAACCCCCGAGGCTCATGCCTTGGAGGACGCGCGCCTGGCAAACTTGGCCGAGCGCACTCGACTGGAGAACCTCCAGCGAGCACTTGACGAGCGTGCGCGACAACGGGTTCCAGAATCCAGTCGACGTCAGCTCTTTCCGCCCCCGCAGGTATATCGAACTCCGATTCAGAATTTAGCAGCTGCAGCCCGTATAGCAAAGTCGATTCAGCCTTCCCAGTCAGAGGCTGGCAGAGGCTTGATGCAGATCAGAGCATTACTCCGGGCAGCAGGAGACCAGAATTCCGCTATTTCTCAGTCGCGGAACAGGATTCATAGAAAATCCATTGTTGCAGACATAGTCTAGTCGGCTCATAGCCCAAGATCACCCCCGAGGCGTGAGGGACGTGGGGACCGGCGTGATCAGTACGGGAACCGTGAGCAGTATGATCACCGATTCGATCGTGACGATCGACGTCGAGTGCCCACCCCTCCCCCGAGGAGTGGATCGTATGTGCCTCGACAGCAGGATGACAGGCGCCCTCATAGTGTTGGGCGAAGGTTTCCAGTCGACCCCAGGGAACCAGGCTTTGATGCGAGATCCATTCTCGTTCAAGGTTTGGTCTACAGGAACAGAGCTCACCGAGAAGGTCACGACAGAGATGCACCTACCAGCAGCAGAGTACATGTTTCGGGGCCAGAGTGCTTTAGTAGAGCCATCAGGGCCGCTGTGATACCTCCCAACTTCAGGTTGGCGACTGGAGTCAGTAAGTTCACTGGTGAGTCCAAGCCCGATACTTGGCTTGAAGACTACCAAGTGGCTGTCCAGATTGGCGGTGGTAATGATGAAGTGGCCATGAAGCACCTGCCTCTCATGTTGGAGGGTTCGACCAGAGCGTGGCTGAATCAGTTAGCACCCAGCAACATTTACACTTGGGAAGATCTCGCCCGAGTGTTTGTCACCATGTTTGAAGGAACATGCAAGCGACCGGCCGGGCTGACGGAACTACGGTCTTGCGTGTAGAAGCCGAATGAAACTTTGAGGGATTACATCCAGAGATGGACCACGTTACATCACACGGTAGAAAATGTACCTGATCACCAAGCAGTCTGTGCCTTCAAAGAAGGCGTCAAGTACAGAGAACTGAATCTGAAATTCGGTTGAACCGGAGACATGTCTCTGAATCGGATGATGGAGATTGCCACAAAGTACGCTAATGGTGAAGGTGAGGATCGACTCCGAAGTGGCAAACACAAGTCAGTCGCCCAAGAAACCGGAGGAGGAAATTCCAATCGGAAACAGAAGCGGAAAGCCGAGCCAGCTGCTCCTGGGGAGGCCTTGGCTGTGACTCAAGGAAAGTTTAAGGGGAAACCCAAAGGGCCTTGGAACCCCAAGAAAGTTAAAGACCAAGACGGAAATGATGTGTTGGATTTGCCATGTCACATCCACACCAAGAAAGATGAAGAGGGTAAGTTCATTTACCTGAAACATACCACTCGACAGTGTCGGCTCTTGATCCAGCAGTTCCAGGGCAAACAACCCAAAGATAAGGAAAAAGAGTCGGACAAAGTTGAGGACAAGGAAGACAGTGATGATGGATACCCCCAGGTTAATTCCACCTTGATGATTTTTGCTGATGTTGAAAGCAAAAGTCGACTGAAAGTTATCAACCGTGAGGTGAATATGGTTGCTCCGACGACACCCAGTTATCTGAAGTGGTCTCAGACTGCCATCACATTCGACTAGTCCGATCACCCAACGCACATTGCCACCCCTGGGAGGCAAGCTTTGGTGGTCGACCCAGTTGTTGAAGGAACTCGACTGACCAAAGTCTTGATGGACGGTGGCAGTGGTTTGAACATACTATATGCTGAGACGCTAAAAGGGATGGGCATTCCGATGTCCAGACTCAGTACCAGCAACATGAGTTTCCATGGAGTCATTCCTGGGAAGAAGGCTGAGTCGCTCGGCCGAATTGCTCTTGATGTGGTTTTCGGTGATTCCAAGAATTACCGCAAAGAAAAGTTGACGTTTGAGGTTGTGGATTTCCAGAGTGCTTCTCACGTTATTTTGGGCAGGCCGGCTTATGCACGCTTCATGGCCCGACCATGTTATGTGTATCTCAAATTGAAGATGCCTGGTCCCAAAGGTGTGATCTCTGTTACGGGCAACCGGAAGAAAGCAGAAGAGTGTTTTCAGAAAGGTTCAAAGATCGCTGATGCTCAGATGGCAGTGGTGGAGCTGCAGGAATACCAGAAGACTGCAGACCCAAGTGATTTGTTGCGAGCCAAGAAGCCCGCTACAGAATCAGCTTTTCAGTCGTCTGGCGAAACGAAGCCGGCTCACATTCACCCGACCGATCCCAGCGCTGCTCCGACTCATATCTCAACAACACCCGACTCCAAATAGGAAGAAGCGCTCATCCAGTTCCTCCGTGAGAACTGGGACATTTTCGCATGGAAGCCTTCTGACATGCCGGGTGTTCCCAGGGGGCTGGCTGAGCACCGCCTACGAGTCGACTCAAAAGTAAAACCTGTCAAAGAACATCTCTGACGGTCTGCCGTCCAGAAGAGAAAGGCTATTGGTGAGGAGGTGGCTCGGCTCTTAGCAGCAGAGTTCATCCGAGAGATCTATCACTCCGAGTGGCTCGCCAACGTTGTCATGGTCCCCAAGAAGGACAAGTCACTTCGCATGTGCATTAATTTTAAACATATCAATCGGGACTGCCCGAAAGATCATTTTCCTCTCCCCCGCATCGACCAGATAGTCGACTCGACTGCGGGATGTGAGCGACTATCTTTTTTAGACGCCTATTCCGGGTACCATCAGATCCGTCTGTATGGACCTGACGAGATCAAAACAGCTTTCATCACTCCATTCGGGTGCTTCTGTTATGTTACCATGCCGTTCGGCCTCAAGAATGCCGGAGCCACATTCATGAGGATGATTCAGAAGTGTTTGCTCACTCAAATCAGTCGGAATGTGGAAGCATACATGGATGATATTGTGGTCAAGTCACGGAAGGGTTCCGACCTGCTGACTGACCTTGCTGAAACCTTTGCCAACCTCAGGAGGTATGATATCAAGCTTAATCCATCAAAGTGCACATTCGGAGTTCCTGGTGGAAAGTTACTCGGTTTCCTCGTTTCCGAACGGGGAATCGACGCCAATCCAGAAAAAGTCGGTACTATACTCCGAATGAAAAGTCCTGTGCGAGTGCACGACATCCAGAAGCTTACTGGTTGCTTGGCCGCTTTAAGTTGATTCATCTCTCGTCTCGGTGAAAAGGCATTGCCTCTTTACCGATTGATGAAGAAGTCAGACAAGTTCGAGTGGACTCCTAAAGCTGATGCAGGGTTTGCAGAGCTCAAAGCTCTGCTCTCCACCCAGCCGGTGCTTGCTGCCCCAATCAGCAAAGAGCCTTTGCTGCTTTACATCGCAGCCACGGGACAAGTCGTCAGTACGGTACTTACGGTCGAGCCGGAAGAAGAAAGAAAAGCCTTCAAAGTTCAGCGCCCAGTATATTATATTTCTGAAGTTTTGACCCCGTCGAAGCAAAGATATCCTCATTATTAGAAGCTTGTATATGGGATTTATATGACCACAAAGAAGGTTGCTCACTACTTCTCTGATCATTCCATTATAGTCGTTAGCGACGCTCCATTGTCAGAGATCCTGCACAACAGAGATGCAACTGGTCGAGTGCCAAAATGGGCGATTGAACTCCTTCCTCTAGATATCAAGTTTGAGGCAAAGAAAGCTATCAAGTCCCAGGCAATAGCAGATTTCGTCGCCGAGTGGATTGAACAGCAACTGCCGACTCAGGTTCGCTCGGAGCATTGGACCATGTTCTTCGACGGTTCCAAAATGCTGAATGGTTCCGGTGGCGGAGTAGTATTGGTCTCCCCCCGAGGAGATAAGCTCAGATATGTTCTTCAAATCCACTTTGATTCCTCCAATAACGAGGCAGAATATGAAGCACTTTTATATGGGTTGCGCATGGCCATTTCACTCGGCGTCCGTCGCCTCATGGTCTATGGCGACTCAGATTTGGTGGTTAATCAGGTGATGAAGGAGTGGGACGTCAGAAGTCCAGCCATGACTGGTTATTGCAATGCAGTGAGAAAGCTGGAGAAGAAATTCGAGGGGTTAGAACTTCATCACATACCCCGACTGAAAAATCAAGCAGCTGATGATTTGGCGAAAATAGGTTCCAAAAGAGAATCCATTCCCAGCAATGTGTTTTTGGAACACATCCACACACCATCAGTTCAGGAGGATCCCTTCACTGAAGAAGCCCCGCAGCCAAAAAGTGCCACGGATCCGACTGAAGTTGAAGTTCCAGCTGTGGTCAACCTGATCATGGAAGTTTTGGTCATCACTCCCGACTAGACATACCGTACATCGCATACATCCTAAGGAAAGAACTCCTAGAGGACGAAGAAGAGGCTCGACAGATCGTCCGTCGATCCAAGGCCTTTAGAGTCATAAAGGGACAATTGTATAGAGAAAGCGCGACTGGAGTCAGTCAAAAGTGTATAACACCAGAAGAAGGTTAGATAATCCTTGATGATATCCACTCGGGGACCTGTGGTCATCATGCGTCCTCTCGGACCATTGTGGCTAAAGCATACCGAGCGGGATTCTACTAGCCAAGAGCGAATGAAATGGCGAAAGAGATAGTCGACAAATGTGAAGGATGTTAGTTTTATTCCAATATGTCGCACAAGCCCGCGTCAGTCCTGAAAACCATTCCACTCATCTGGCCCTTCGCTGTTTGGGGACTGGACATGGTTGGACCACTGAGAACGGGCAGGAGCGGCTTCACTCATGTGCTAGTAGCAGTCGACAAGTTCACCAAATGGATTGAAGCTAAGCCTATCAAGAATCTTGATGCTTGCACTGCTATCAGTTTCATCAGAGAGTTGATATTCAGATATGGAGTTCCGCACAACATCATCACTGACAATGGGTCAAACTTCGATTCCGACAAATTCAGAGCCTTTTGCGCCTCTCAGGGCACACGAGTCGACTACGCTTCGGTCGCTCACCCCCAGTCGAATGGACAAGCGGAAAGAGCAAACGGCTTAATTCTCAAAGGACTGAAACCCCGACTGATGCGCGATCTCAAGCACGCAGCAGGTGCATGGGTCGATGAGCTTCCATCAGTCCTTTGGGGATTGAGGACAACCCCGAACCGATCGATCAGAAGAACCCCATTCTTTCTGGTCTACGGAGCCGAAGCAGTTTTGCCGAGTGACCTGCTTCACAACGCACCCCGAGTCGAGCTCTACTCTGAAGATGAAGCAGAACAAGCCCGGCAGGACGCAGTCGACCTCCTGGAAGAAGAAATAGAATTGGCCATGATCCGATCGACCATCTATCAGCAAGACTTGCGTCGATTCCATGCCAGAAATGTGAAGAGTCGAGCCTTCCAAGAAGGAGACTTGGTCCTCCGAGTGGATCAACAGAAACCACACAAACTCACTCCTACTTGGGAAGGTCCCTTCATAGTCACCAGAGTCCTCCACAATGGAGCGTACCACCTTTATAATGTCGATCGCCAGATTGATGAGCCACGAGCCTGGAATGCGGAGCTGCTCCGCCCCTTTTATACTTGAATTCTCACTCGGATGAGATGTAATAAGAAAAACTTCTGTAGTTTATTTATCAAAGACAAGAGCGTTATAATTTTCCCAGTGATTGTTATTGTTTTTGTTTGCGTGAGAAATCCCCCAGTGGGTGGCTTAGCTGCGAATCCGTTTCGCCTAAGTTTGTAAAAATAATTTCCTACTGAGTGTTGAGCCAGCCTCCCACTCGGGGGCTTATCTGCGAACCCGTTTCGCCTAAGTGTTTGAAAATCCTACTGAGTGGTGAGCCAGCCTCCCACTCGGGGGCTTAGCTGCGAACCCGTTTCACCTAAGTGTTTGAAAATCCTACCGAGTGGTGAGCCAGCCTCCCACTCGGAGGCTTAGCTGCGAACCCGTTTCGCGTAAGTTTGAAAATCCTACCGAGTGGTGAGCGACCCTCCCACTCGGAGGCTTAGCTGCAATCCAGTACTCGCCTAAGTATTTGAAAATCCTATCGAGTGGTGAGCCAGCCTCCCACTCGGAGGCTTAGCTGCAGTCCAGTACTCGCCTAAGTATTTGAAAATCCTACCGAGTGGTGAGGCAGCCTCCCACTCGGGGACTTAGCTGTAGTCCAGTACTCGCCTAAGTATTTGAAAATCCTACCGAGTGGTGAGCCATCCTCCCACTCGGGGGCTTAGCTGCAGTCCAAGTACTCGCCTAAGTTTGAAAATCCTACCAAGTGGTGAGCGACCCTCCCACTCAGGGGCTTAGCTGCAGTCCAGTACTCGCCTAAGTATTTGAAAATCCTACCGAGTGGTGAGCGACCCTCCCACTCGGGGGCTTAGCTGCAGTCCAGTACTCGCCTAAGTATTTGAAAATCCTACCGAGTGGTGAGCGGCCCTCCCACTCGGGGGCTTAGCTGCAGTCCAGTACTCGCCAAAGTATTTGAAAATCCTACCGAGTGGTGAGCGACCCTCCCACTCGGGGGCTTAGCTGCAGTCCAGTACTCGCCTAAGTATTTGAAAATCCTACCGAGTGGTGAGCGACCCTCCCACTCGGGGGCTTAGCTGCAGTCCAAGTACTCGCCTAAGTTTGAAAAATCCTACCGAGTGGAGAGCAACCCTCCCACTCGGAGGCTTAGCTGCAGTCCAGTACTCGCCTAAGTTTGAAAAATCCTACCGAGTGGAGAGCAGCCCTCCCACTCAGGGGCTTAGCTGTAGTCCAGTACTCGCCTAAGTATTTGAAAATCCTACCGAGTGGTGAGCCAGCCTCCCACTCGGGGGCTTAGCTGCGGTCCAGTACTCGCCTAAGTTTGAAAAATCCTACCGAGTGGAGAGCGACCCTCCCACTCGGGGGCTTAGCTGCAGTCCAGTACTCGCCTAAGTACGAAACACATCCTAATCCGCAAGGACGACGAGGTGCAGGTCGACTGCCACCTTCTCCTTGGGAGCTTTGCCACAAATACAGCGTGAGCTCCATCTCAATCCGCAAGGACGACGAGGTGCAGGTCGACTGCCACCTTCTCCTTGGGAGCTTCGCCACAAATACAACGTGCGCTCCATCTCAATCCGCAAGGACGACGAGGTGCTGGTCGACTGCCATCTTCTCCTTGGGAGCTTCGCCACAAATACAACATGCGCTCCATCTCAATCCGCAAGGACGACGAGGTGCAGGTCGACTGCCACCTTCTCCTTGGGAGCTTCGCCACAAATACAACATGCGCTCCATCCCACTCCGCAAGGACGACGAGGTGCAGGTCGACTGCCACCTTCTCCTTCAGAGCTTCGCCACAAACACAATGTGCGCTCCATCACCGACCCGCAAGGACGACGAGGTGCAGGTCGACTGCTACCTTCTCCTTTGGAGCTGCGCCACAAATACAAAAGTTGTCTTGAGTGAAGAACGAGTTCCACTCGACGGAGGATTCATGAAGATATTCAACGATAAACCAAGTTCAGATAAATCCTAAAGGTTCCAGACCACAGATCGAAGTGCTCGGGCATTCAGCCCGAAAGGGTTTAACAGTTACAAAAACCACTCGGCATTCTGAGGCAAATTTAAGGTGGGGCATAAAAGTTTGTTCACTCCGCAGGAGGAGGACTGGCAGCTCGACGAACTCGTCCAGGTCGACGCCGTCGGTGATCCGAGTGGCTGCAGCAATAAAAGTCTCCATAAATGATCGGAAGTCATGCCTCTGGGTGTTGGCGACCTTGATTGCTGCCAGCTTATCTTGTCGCACCTCCTTGCAGTGGACACGAACCAAAGACAGAGCCACATCAGCACCACACCGGGCAGAAGATTTCTTCCACTCCTGCACTCGATCAGGGATCTCGTTAAGTCGAGTCATCAGGGACTCAAGATCATTCTGGAGCGTGGCCTCTGGCCAAAGTGCCATGTCGATCCGTGACGTGGCGACCTTCAGTCGAGCCAAGTAGTCCACAACACCGTCGATGCGGGATTCCAGTCAGAGCAGATTCATGGCAGTTTCATCTTTCACGGGAGAATTGATTGGGTCCAAACCTGGCTCAATCCGCCCAGTCTCCTCCTCGAAGTTCTGGCAAAACTCTGCATTCACGATCCAAGGATAAGTCAATTTTCGTATGCTGAGTCGACAAAAAACATCAGTCAGAACAAAATGTATACCTTCAAGATTGATGAACAACTTCTTGGCAAGGCTCCTCAGATAGCTCTCCAGATCGTCCCTCCTGCGAGCGATGCCTTCCATCTTCTTGTACAGGTTGAGATTGTCCTTCTTCAAGCGCGTGCACTCCTTGTTGGCTTCGTTCAAAGCAGATTTCATCTTGGTGTTCTCTTCTTCCAATTGGCCGACTGAAGCCAGTTTCTGTTCAGCCAGAGCGGTTCTGTCGTCAGCTTCCTTTTGACCTGCAGCCAAATCCTGATCCTTCTTCGCCAGAGCTTCTCTCAGTTTTTCTGCAAAGAAATGGTGCTTGATTCAGAAAGAGCAGAAGGGTACTCAAGCCTAAGACAAACCAGTCGACAAGCTCATATTACCATTGGCGTCATCCTTGGCCTTTTGTAGCTCTGTCTTGGCCAATTCCAAGTCAAGGTTTAGTTGGATCTGCTATTTCTCCAAGTCAGCAAAGCGAGCTCCAAGATCACAAGATTTCTGCAATCAGGGAAGAGAAGTTATTTTACAGCGAAAAACGACAAAGACAATAAATACTAAGACTACGATCGATTGCCCGCAGTCCACCATAGTCTCGGGGACTACACCCAGTGGGTGCACTTTGCGTGCCCCCACCGGTTCTGATCCCACTCGACCGGCCCGCCGGAGTCGAGTGCAGGGAGTAAAAAAAAGAGAGAAAGAAGAACTCAGACCATAGAACTCAGACCGCAGTCGACTGCCAGCAGTCGACCGCGGTCTCGGGGACTACACCCAGTGGGTGCACTCAGCATGCCCCCACTAGTTCAAAAATTCAATCGACGCACCCAGTGGGTGTACAGATGCAAAGATTTTTGGAAAGAGAGTCTTCAGATAGCATATCCTAACAGAACAAGCGGTGACCAACTAACCTGAACATTGCTTTGGAGAGCCGAGCTGGCGTCGTAGGCGGCCTGACTGGCGTCCCGCATCGTCTTCATCTTCTCCATCATAATGCCCGCCTGGCGTACGGCTTCCTTGGCAGCATTCACTTCGTCCTCTGGGACATGATGGGTCGCAAAAACTGAAGGTGGGTCGGCAGGGGCCTGAGCAGTCGACGAAGAAGGCAAGGCACTCGACAATGGTACGACGAAGGTAACAGAACCCCGATTGGCATCACCAGCATCCTGAACGACTGGTTCCACCCTCGGCGTCGACTGTGGCACCTTGCTTGCAGGAGCTTGCCTATTTTTCCTCGTGAAAGGCCTCTCAGGCTCTTCATCATCATCATCGGGGAGGTCAATAATGTTAGGAACTGTTCAAAGATCAATCGCCAAAATCACATCACCCAATGGTACACATTGTAGTTGAGTCGACCAAATAAAGACAGAATGTCAGAAATCATACCCAGATTGGAAGTGACCGCATCCTCCATTACCTCATCCTCGTCCCTGTAAGCTGAGGTCTCGGAAGTAGCAGTGCTGCCAGTTCCAAAGTTCGTCTGGTTAAATCAAGAAAAAACAAACAACATGGGGCATCGAGTGAATACAAAGGGAGACACTCATGCAGAAGCGACGGGGATGTCAATCTTAATCTTCGGCAACACCTTCCGAGGCTTCTGCTCTGCAACTTTGGGATGCTTTGACGCTTTTTTAGTTGGGGTTGGTGAAGAGGTTCGAGGACGCTTTGAAGACTGACCAGCCTGAGCAATCGCCTTTTCACGGGCGCTCGGTCGTTCTTGGTCAAGCTTGGATCGCCTCTCCCTACGAGGAGGCGACTTGACTTCTTCTTCGTCACTTGGGTCGTCGCTTTCTTCGTCCCCTTCACCGTCAGAATACCATTCGCCACTGTCACCGCCGCTCGCCTCTCCTTCCAGGTCTTGCTCTTGCTCTCCGTTGGGCATTGAATACATTTCGATAAGGGCCTGAAAGAAAGCAGGAAGAATAAAGTCAGTCAACGCAATATAGACAGCTGCGCGAGTGAATTCAGATTACAATCAAAAGCTTAAAATCGGACCTTTTCTGGTTCATGGGACTGGTTGAATGGAGGAACTCTCCTGGCTCCCCTGGGGTTGTCCTTGTTTCCGGTGATGCCCGATAGCCACTTCTCCAGTGTGTCGTCATCGACCTCCTCCGGGTGAATCCGAGTGGTGTCGTCAAGACCCGAATACATCCACATCGGATGGTCTCGGGCTTGAAGAGGCTGGATGCGCCGCCTAAGGAAAACCTCCAAGAGATCCATACCGGTGACCCCGTCACGGATAAGCTGGACCACTCGTTCGACCAGCACCCTAACCTGCACCTTCTCCTCCGGGAGCACCTTCAAAGAGGAGGGTTTCCTCACTCGGTCCATGGTAAAAGGAGGGAGGCCAGTTGACTGCCCTGGCGTCGGCTGGTCTTTGCAGTAAAACCAGGTCGACTGCCATCCGCGAACCGAGTCGGGAAGAATCATGGCTGGAAAGGAACTTTTCCCTCTCATCTGAACACCAAGACCCCCGCACATCTGAATCACTTGTGTTCTCTCGTCACTCGGATTGGCCTTTTTCACCGTCTGAGAACGACAGGTGAAAATGTGCTTGAAAAGACCCCAGTGAGGCCGACAACCCAAGAAATTCTCGCACAAAGACACGAAAGCAGCGAGATACGTGATTGTGTTGGGAGTGAAGTGGTGGAGTTGTGCCCCAAAGAAATTCAGAAATCCCCGAAAGAAAGGGTGAGGAGGCAAGGAAAATCCACGGTCGACGTGGGTGGCAAGGAGAACGCGCTCACCCTCCCGAGGTTGCGGCTCGGATTCCTTCCCCGGAAGCCGCGCCGATCCATGGGGGATCAGCCCTCCGTCGGCTAGGTCGTCGAGGTCTTCTTGGTGGATCGCCGAGTGGATCCAGTCGCCCTGGATCCAGCCCTTCGGCAGGCCAGCTCGCGAGGAAGATCCACCCCGACTGGTCGCCTTCCCCTTTGCCTTTGCCGTCGCCTTCTTCGCCCGCTCCAGAGCCGCCGTCTTCTCCTTCCCCATCGTCGCCGGCGAGACGCGTATGGAGCGGCGGCGCTGGGGCGAGAGCGAGCGTGACGAAGAAGCCCGAAGAGGAGTAGAGGAAATGGGAACACACTGTTCAAGAAACCCCGGTCCGACGCCTTATATGAGGTCGCTTCCGAGTGGCTGACTGGTAGGCCCGGACGGTCCTGTCAAATCTCGTAACAATCGTGCCCGTGATACGTGGCGAAAAAGGTGGAGCGGAGATCGAGGCGGCTCCTCCCTATCCCATCCGATTACTGCGGCCTCCCCCGTCCCGCGCGCTTCCCAAAATTCGAATCCCGCGAAATCTGCAGGCAGCAGAACAACTCGTCAGACGGAAGATCTCCTCCACGCTATCACTCGGAGCTTTTCAAGTAAAGAAACTCACTCGACAAAAAACTAAGAATGGATCAAGGCGACTGAAAAGGAAGTTGCTGTCATCACTCAGGTTCATTGATCCGAAACAAGATATGCTCATGGCATGAAAAATGAGTCAGAGAAGTTCTCAACTCCTTTCCCACTCAAACCTCGATCCATTCGGGGGCTAATGATGAAGCTATGTACCTAGGGTAGGGTCATGGACGTGTCCCAACTGCCCTACCCAAGGACATCTGTAGAAGAAATCACCTTTCAATCGACTTGGAGGTGTTCCACTCGACAGACTCGAAGACACTCGACCAAGAAGCAATCACTCGACCAAGATCCAACCACTCGACGGCCAGGAGACCTAAAGTCACTCCGCACGCTAACGGTCGGTCATTAAGTAGCTTTTATGGTCATCATAGCACTTTATTAGGGGCGTTACCAGTAACACCCGACCTTAATGTATTTAAAACCCTGCATAACTGAGGGCCGGAGGGGTCCGACGAACTCTATATAAGCCACCCCCTCCTCAGTGTAAAGGGTTCGCACCCCTGTAATTCGTACACAAATAATACAGTCGACCGCCTCCAGGCTCCAAGACGTAGGGCTATTACTTCCTCTGAGAAGGGCCTGAACTCGTAAACCTCGTGTGCTTACAAACACTCCATAGCTAAGATATTGCCTCTCCATACCTACCCCCCTACATTACTGTCAGACCTAGAACCACGACATACCCCCCTGGGCGCGCCCCCTGCCTCATGGGCCCCCTGATGCTCCACCGACGTCCACCTTGACTCCATATATTCACTTTTGGGGAGAAAAAAATCAGAGAAAAAGTTTCATTGCGTTTTATGATACGGAGCTGCGGCCAAGCCCTAAACTCTCTCGGGAGGGCTGATCTGGAGTCTGATCGGGGCTCCAGAGAGGGGAATCCGTCTCCATCATCATCATCAACCTTCCTCCATCACCAATTTCATGATGCTCACCGCCGTGCGTGAGTAATTCCATCGTAGGCTTGCTAGACGGTGATGGGTTGGATGAGATTTATCATGTAATAGAGTTAGTTTTGTTAGGGTTTGATCCCTAGTATCCACTATGTTCTGAGATTGATGTTGCTATGACTTTGCTATGCTTAATGCTTGTCACTAGGGCCCGAGAGCCATGATTTCAGATGTGAACCTATTATGTTTTCATGAATATATGTGAGTTCTTGATCCTATCTTGCAAGTCTATAGTCACCTATTATGTGTTATGATCCGTTAACCCGGAGTGACAATAATCGGGATACTTACCGGTGATGACCATAGTTTGAGGAGTTCATGTATTCACTATGTGTTAATGCTTTGGTCCGGTACTCTATCAAAAGGAGGCCTTGATATCCCTTAGTTTCCAATAGGACCCCGCTGCCACGGGAGGGTAGGACAAAAGATGTCATGCAAGTTCTTTTCCATAAGCATGTATGACTATATTCGGAATACATGCCTACATTACATTGATGAACTGGAGCTAGTTCTATGTCACCCTATGTTATAACTGTTGCATGATTGATCGCATCCGACATAATTATCCATCACTGATCCATTTCCTACGAGCTTTTCATATATTGTTCTTCGCTTATTTGCTTTTCCGTTGCTACTGTTACAATCACTATAAAACCAAAAATATTACTTTTGCTACCGTTACCACTGCTATCATATTACTTTGCTACTAAACACTTTGCTGCAGATATTAAGTTTCCAGGTGTGGTTGAATTGACAACTCAGCTGCTAATACTTGAGAATATTCTTTGGCTCCCCTTGTGTCAAATCAATAAATTTGGGTTGAATAATCTACCCTCGAAAACTGTTGCGATCCCCTATACTTGTGGATTATTAGCATTCCACATCAAAAATTCTGTTTTTGTCATTTACCTACTCGAGGATGAGCAGGAATTAAGCTTGGGGATGCTTGATACGTCTCCAACGTATCTATAATTTTTGATTGTTCCATGCTATTATATTATCTGTTTTGGATGTTTAATGGGCTTTAATATACCCTTTTATATTATTTTGGAACTAACCTACTAACCAAAGGCCCAGTGCAAATTGCTGTTTTTTTTGCCTATTTCAGTGTTTCGCAGAAAATGAATATCAAACGGAATGAAACCTTCGGGAGAGTTATTTTTGGAACAAATGTGATACAGGAGACTTGGAGTGGACGTCAAGAAAGAATCGAGGAGGCCACGAGGCAGGAGGGCGCGCCTAGGGGGGTAGGCGTGCCCTCCACCCTCGCGGGCCCCTCGAAGCTCCATCGACGTACTTCTTCCTCCTATATATACCCATATACCCTAAAAACATCCAGGAGCACCACGAAACCCTATTTCCGCCGTCGCAAACTTCTGTACCCGTGAGATCGCATCTTGGGGCCTTTTCCGATGCTCCGTCGGAGGAGGAATCGATCGCAGAGGGCTTCTACATCAACACCATAGCCTCTCCGATGATGTGTGAGTAGTTTACCACAGACCTTCGGGTCCATAGTTATTAGCTAGATGGCTTCTTCTCTCTCTTTGGATCTCAATACAAAGTTCTCATCGATTCACTTGGAGATCTATTCGATGTAATTCTTTTTGTGGTGTGTTTGTCGAGATTCGATGAATTGTGGGTTTATGATCAAGATTATCTATGAACAATATTTGATTCCTCTCTGAATTATTTTATGCATGATTTAATATCTTTGCAAGTCTCTTCGAATTATCAGTTTGGTTTGGCCTACTAGATTGGTCTTTCTTGCAATGGGAGAAGTACTTAGCTTTGGGTTCAATCTTGCGGTGTCCTTTCCCAGTGACAGCAGGGGCAGCAAGGCACGTATTGTATTGTTTCCGTCGAGGATAAAAAGATGGGGTTTATATCATATTGCTTGAGTTTATCCCTCTACATCATGTCATCTTGCCTAATGCGTTACTCTGTTCTTATGAACTTAATACTCTAGATGCATGCTGGATAGCGGTCGATGTGTGGAGTAATAGTAGTAGATGCAGAATCGTTTTGGTCTACTTGTCGCGGACGTGATGCCTATATACATGATCATGCCTAGATATTCTCATAACTATGCGCTTTTCTATCAATTGCTCGACAGTAATTTGTTCACCCACCGTAGAATTTGCTATCTTGAGAGAAGCCACTAGTGAAACCTATGGCCCCCGGGTCTATCTTCCATCATATTATTTTCCTATCTACTTGCCATTTCCATAGTTGTTTATTTTGCGATCTTTATTTTCCAATCTATATAATAAAAATACCAAAAATATTTATGTTATTATCTTTATCCGATCTCACTTTCTTAAGTGACCGTGAAGGGATTGACAACCACTTTATCGTGTTGGTTGTGAGGTTCTTGTTTGTTTGTGCAGGTACGGGGGACTTGCATGTAGTCTCCTACTAGATTGATACCTTGGTTCTCAAAACTGAGGGAAATACTTACGCTAGTTTGCTGCATCACCCTTTCCTCTTCAAGGGAAAACCAACACAAGTTCAAGAGGTAGCATTTGGCATGCTTCATTTTCATCACACAAAATGCTCCCATCATGCACAACCCCGATGACAAGCCAAGAAATTGTTTCATACTTAGCCTTTTCAAACCCTTCCAACTTTCACACAATATATGAGCGCGAGCCATGGACATAGCACTATGGGTGGAATAGAATATGATGATGGAGGTTGTGTGAGAAGACAAAAAAGGAGAAAGTCTCACATTGACGCGGCTAATCAACGGGCTATGGAGATGCCCATCAATTGATGTCAATGCAAGGAGTAGGGATTGCCATGCAACGGATGCACTAGAGCTATAAATATATGAAAGCTCAACAAAAGAAACTAAGTGGGTGTGCATCCAACTTGCTTGCTCACGAAGACCTAGGGCATTTTGAGGAAGCCCATCATTGGAATATACAAGCCAAGTTCTATAATGAAAAATTCCCACTAGTATATGAAAGTGACAAAATAAGAGACTCTCTATCATGAAGATCATGTGCTACTTGGAAGCACAAGTGTGGAAAAAGGATAGCAACATTGCCCCTTCTCTCTTTTTCTCTCATTTTTTTATTTGGGCCTTTTTTCTCTTTTTTATGGCCTCTTTTTTTATTTGGGCTTCTTTGGCCTCTTATATATATATATATATTTCGTTAGGAATCCCATCCCGACTTGTGGGGGAATCATAGTCTGCATCATCCTTTCCTCACATGGGACAATGCTCTACTAATGAAAATCATCACACTTTTATTTACTTACAACTCAAGAATTACAACTCGACACTTAGAACAAAATATGACTCTATGTGAATGCCTCCGGCGGTGTACCGGGATATGCAATGATTCAAGAGTGACATGTATGAAAAATGAATGCTGGCCTTGCCACAAGTACGATTTCAACTACATGATCATGCAAGGCAATATGACAATGATGAAGCGTGTCATAATAAACGGAACGGTGGAAAGTTGCATGGCAATATATCTCGGAATAGCATACATGTGAGCGTAAACGGAACGGTGGCAATAAGCGTGTCATAATATGAGAAGGTAATGTTTTGTAATCTGAAAATATAATGTAAGCAAGGTAATTAATGATAAAAGTGAGCGTAAACGGTATTGCAATGCTAGGAAACAAGGCCTAGGGTTCATACTTTCACTAGTGCAAGTTCTCTCAACAATAATAACATAATTGGATCATATAACTATCCCTCAACATGCAACAAAGAGTCACTCCAAAGTCATTAATAGCGGAGAAAAAACGAAGAGATTATTGTAGGGTACGAAACCACATCAAAGTTATTCTTTCTGATCGATCTATTCAAGAGTCCGTAGTAAAATAACACGAAGCTATTCTTTCCGTTCGATCTATCCTAGAGTTCGTACTAGAATAACACCTTAAGACACAAATCAACCAAAACCCTAATGTCACCTAAATACTCCAATGTCACCTCAAGTATCCTGGGTATGATTATACGATATGCATCACACAATCTCAGATTCATCTATTCAACCAACACAAAGAACTTCAAAGAGTGCCCCAAAGTTAATACCGGAGAGCCAAGATGAAAAAGTGTGCCAACCCCTATGCATAAGTTCACGAGGTCATGGAACTCGCAAGTTGATCACCAAAGCATACATCAAGTGGATCATGTGAATATCCCATTGTCACCACAAATAAGCACATGCAAGACATACATCAAGTGTTCTCAAATCCTTAAATACTCAATCCGATAAGATAACTTCAAAGGGAAAACTCAATCCATTACAAGAGAGTAGAGGGTGAGAAACATCATAAGATCCAACTATAATAGAAAAGCTCGCGATACATCAAGATCGTGCCAAATCAAGAACACGAGAGAGAGAGAGATCAAACACATAGCTACTGGTGCATACCCTCAGCCCCAAGGGTGAAATACTCCCTCCTCGTCATGGAGAGCGCTGGGATGATGAAGATGGCCACTAGAGAGGGATTCACCCCCTCCGGCAGGGTGCCAGAACGGGTCTAGATTGGTTTTTGGTGGCTATGGAGGCTTGTGGTGGCGGAACTCCCGATCTAGGTTATTTTCTGGAGGTTTCAGTATTTATAGGAATTTTTGGCATCAGGAACAAGTCAGGGGGTCCCCGAGACATCCACGAGATAGGGCGGTGCGCCCGGGGGAGGGGGGGGGGGTAGGGCGCGCCCCCACCCTCGTGGACGGCCCGAGACTCTTCTTGCCCAACTCTTTTACTCCCGGGGCTTCTTTTGGTCCATAAAAAATCATCAAAAATTGGCACGTCAATTGGACTCCGTTTGATAATCCTTTTCTATAAAACTCAAAAACAAGAAAAAAGCAAAAACTGGCACTAGGCTCTAGGTTAATAGGTTAGTCCCAAAAATCATATAAAATAGCATATAAATGCATATAGAACATCCTAGATGGATAATATAATAGCATGGAACAATCAAAAATTATAGATACGTTGGAGACGTATCACTTTGCTTTGGGTTCAATCTTGCGGCGTCCTTTCCTAGTGACAGTAGGGGCAGCAAGACACGTATTGTATTGTTGCCATCGAGGATAAAAAGATGGGGTTTATATCATATTGCTTGAGTTTATCCCTCTACATCATGTCATCTTGCCTAAAGCATTACTCTGTTCTTATGAACTTAATACTCTAGATGCATGCTGGATAGCGGTCGATGTGTGGAGTAATAGTAGTAGATGCAAAATCGTTTCGGCCTACTTAACACAGACGTGATGCCTATGTTCATAATCATGCCTAGATATTCTCATAATTATGTGCTTTTCTATCAATTGCTCGGCAGTATTTTGTTCACCCACCGTAATACATGCTATCATGAGAGAAGCCACTAGTGAAACCTATGCCCCCCGGGTCTATTTTATATCATATAAGTTTTCCATCTACAATTATAGTTTACTATTTATTTTATTTTGCAATCTTTACTTTTCAATCTATACAACAAAAATACCAAAAATAGTTATCTTATTATCTTTATCAGATCTCACTTTTGCAAGTGGCCGTGAAGGGATTGACAACCCCTTTATCGCGTTGGTTGCAAGGTTCTTGATTGTTTGTGCAGGTACTAGGCGACTTGCGTGTAATCTCCTACTGGATTGATACCTTGGTTCTCAAAAACTGAGGGAAATAATTATGCTACTTTGCTGCATCACCCTTTCCTCTTCAAGGGAAAACTAACGCATGCTCAAGAGGTAGCAAGAAGGATTTCTGGCGCCGTTGCCGGGGAGATCTACGCTCAAGTCAAGACATACCAAGTACCCATCATAAACTCTTCTCCCTCGCATTACATTATTTTCCATTTGCCTCTCGTTTTCCTCTCCCCCACTTCACCTTTGCAGTTTTATTCGCCCTATTCCGTTCGTTCTTCTATTTGCTCGTGTTACCATGTGCCTTCTATTAGCTTGCATCTTCGCTTGCTAAATATCTATTGTTATGGATCCTCATCCTATTGCTAATCATTTTAAAAGATCCAATTGTGATGAACCAATTGCTAGTGATTTGAGTGCACTGGATTATCTTTATGGAGTTTTGCTTGAAGTCTGTGAATCTAAAAATTGTGTTGAAGTGTTTTATAAAGTGATTCATGATAGATCTTTGAATAAAAAACATGATTGCAATAATGTTATTATAAATTCTATGAATGTCAATTGTGCTAATAATATGCAAAACCCTAAGCTTGGGGATGCTAGTTCTGCTATGTCCACTACTTGTTGCAGTGATCATGATTGGGGTGATTCTTCTTATGATCTTCAAAATTTATTTAAGCCCCATGATGAATATAAGATTGATAATAATGCTTGCAATATTGAAAGTGGGTTTGGAAGAGTGTCAACTTTAGATCCCACGCATTTGGAGAATGTTCAATCTTATGCAATTTTTGATAAAAGTGGGTTTGGAGAGGTCATGACTTTAGTTAATGTTAATCCCACCATTTTGGAAGAGTGTCAACCTTGCATGCATGTGGACCGTGTTGAAAATATTTTATGTGATAGCTATTTTGTTGATTTTTCTTATGATCCCACATGTAATTATTATGAGAGAGGAAAATATGATTTTAGAAATTTTCATGTTACTAAATTACCTCTCGTTATGGTGATGTTGCTATTGTTTCTTTCCGCTTCCTTGCATGTGCTAGTTTTTGCTTGCCTTGATAATTTGTTTGCCTATAAGATGCCTATGCATAGAAAGTATGTTAGACTTATATGTGTTTTTCATGTGTTTTATGATTCTCTCTTTGTGCTTCAATTCTTGTCTTTCATGTGAGCATCATTGAAATCTCTTTGCCTAGCTAGGGGCGTTAAACGATAGCGCTTGTTGGGAGGCAACCCAATTTTATTTTTGTTCTTTACTTTTTGTTCCTGTTTAGTAATAATTATTTTATCTAGCCTCCGTTATGATTGTACTTTTATGTTTTAATTAATGTTTGTTCCAAGTAAAGCTTTTAGGATCTTCTTGGGTGATTGTTGTTTTATCTTGCTGATAAAAATAGAAAGTACGCGCTCACGAGAATAATTTTCATTTTTTACCAGGGAGCGATAAAATACCAATTCCAACTGAAGTAGATCAATATAAAAATTATTTAGGTCTCCTAACTTTTCCAAATTTTTGGAGTTACAGAAGTATTCGAAACCTCCAGATTGCTACACACTGTTCTGTTTTTGATAGATTCTGTTTTTCGTGTGTTGTTTGCTTATTTTGATGAATCTGTGGCTAGTATCGGGGGGTATGAACCATAGAGAAGTTGGAATACAGTAGGTCTAACACCAATATAAATAAAGAATGAGTTCATTACTGTACCTTAAAGTGGTGGTTTGTTTTCTTATACTAACGGGGCTCATGAGATTTTCTGTTGAGTTTTGTGTTGTGAAGTTTTCAAGTTTTTGGGTAAAGATTTGATGGATTTTGGAACAAGGAGTGGCAAGAGCCTAAGCTTTGGGATGACCAAGGCACCCCAAGATAAAATTCAAGGACAACCAAAATCCTAAGCTTGGGGATGCCCAAGGCACCCCAAGGTAAAATTCAAGGACAACCAAAAGCCTAAGCTTGGGGATGCCCCGGAAGGCATCCCCTCTTTTATCTTCATCTATCGGTAACTTTACTTGAGGCTATATTTTTATTCACCACATGATATTTGTTTTGCTTGGAGCGTCCTTTATGATTTGAGTCTTTTCTATTTAGTTTACCACAATCATCCTTGCTGTACACACCTTTTGGGAGTGACACACATGAATCGGAATTTATTAGAATACTCTATGTGCTTCACTTATATCTTTTGAGCTAGATAATTTTGCTCTAGTGCTTCACTTATATCTTTTTAGAGCATGGTGGTGGTTTTATTTAATAGAAATTATTTATCTCTCATGCTTCACTTATATTATTTTGATGGTCTTTTAGAACAGCATGGTAATTTTCTTTGGTTATGAAGTTAGTCCTAATATGATAGGCATCCAAGATGGGTATAATAAAAACTTTCATATAGAGTGCATTGAATACTATGAGAAGTTTGATACTTGACGATTGTTTTGAGATATGAAGATGGTAATATTAGAGTCATTCTAGTTGAGTATTTGTGAATTTGAGAAATACTTATGTTTAGGTTTGCATGTCCCGTAGCATGCACGTATGGTAACCGTTGTGCAACAAATTTGAAGCATGAGGTCTTTCTTTGATTGTCCTCCTTATGAGTGGCAGTTGGGGACAAGCGATGGTCTTTTCCTACCAATCTATCCCCCTAGGAGAATGCGCGTAGTGCTTGGTTTTTGATGACTTGTAGATTTTTGCAATAAGTATGTGAGTTCTTTATGACTAAAGTTAAGTCCATGGATTATACGCACTCTCACCCTTCCATCATTTCTAGCCTCTTTGGTACCATGCATTGCCCTTTCTCACCTCAAGAGTTGGTGCAAACTTCGCCGGTGCATCCAAACCCTGTGATATGATACACTCTATCACACATAAGCCTCCTTATATCTTCCTCAAAACAGCCACCATACCTACCTATTATGGCATTTCCATAGCCATTCCGAGATATATTGCCATGCAACTTTCCACCATTCTGTTTATTATGACATAGTTCATCATTGTCATATTGCCTTGCATGATCATGTAGTTGACATCATATTTGTGGCAAAGCCACCGCTCATAATTTTATACATGTCAATCTTGAATCATTGCAGATCCCGGTACACCGCCAGAGGCATTCATATAGAGTCATATTTTGTTCTAGTATTGAGTTCTAAGTTTTGAGTTGTAAATAAATAGAAGTGTGATGATCATCATTATTAGAGCATTGTCCCGTGTGAGGAAAAAAAAGAGAAAGGCCAAAAAAAGAGAAGGCCCAAAAAAATGAGAGAAAAAGAGAGAAGGGGCAATGCTACTATCCCTTTTCCACACTTGTGCTTCAAAGTAGCACCATGATCTTCATGATAGAGAGTCTCTTATTTTGTCACTTTCATATACTAGTGGGAATTTTCATTATAGAACTTGGCTTGTATATTCCAATAATGGGCTTCCTCAAAATGCCCTAGGTCTTCGTGAGCAAGCAAGTTGGATGCACACCCACTTAGTTTCTTTTGTCGAGCTTTCATACATTTATAGCTCTGGTGCATCCGTTACATGGCAATCCCTACTACTCACATTGACATCAATTGATGGGCATTTCCATAGCCCGTTGATTAGCCGCGTCGATGTGAGACTTTCTCCCTTTTTGTCTTCTCCACACAACCTCCATCATCATATTCTATTCCACCTAAAGTGCTATGTCCATGGTTCACGCTCATGTGTTGTGTGAAAGTTGAAAAAGTTTGAGAATACTAAAGTATGAAACAATTGCTTGGCTTGTCATCGGGGTTGTGCATGATGGGAGCATTTTGTGTGACGAAAATGAAGCATGGCAAAACTATATGATTTTGTAGGGATGAGCTTTCTTTGGCTATGTTATTTTAGAAGACATAATTTCTTGGTTAATATGCTTGAAGTATTATTATTTTTATGTCAATATTAAACTTTTTTCTTAAATCTTTCGGATCTGAATATTCATGCCACAATAAATAAAATTACATTGAAAATTATGTTAGGAAGCATTACACATCAAAAAAAAAATCTATTTTTATCATTTACCTACTCGAGGATGAGCAGGAATTAAGCTTGGGGATGCTGATACGTCTCCAACGTATCTATAATTTCTGATTGTTCCATGCTATTATATTATCTGTTTTGGATGTTTAATGGGCTTTAATATGCACTTTTATATTATTTTTGGGACTAGCCTATTAACCGAAGGCCCAGTGCCAGTTTCTATTTTTGCCTATTTCAGTGTTTCGCAGAAAAGGAATATCAAACGGAATCCAAACGGAATGAAACCTTCACGAGGATCTTTCTTGGAACAAACGTCATCCACGAGACTTTGAGTAGAAGTCAGAGATGCAACGAGGCGGCCACGAGGCAGGAGGGCGCCCCCAGGGGGTAGGCGTGCCCCCACCCTCGTGGGCCCCTCGTAGCTCCACCGACGTACTTCTTTCGCCTATATATACTCTTATACCCTAAAAACATCCAGGAGAACCACGAAACCACTTTTCCACCGCCGCAACCTTCTGTACCCGTGAGATCCCATCTAGGAACCTTTTTCGGCGATCTGCCGGAGGGGGAATCGATCACGGAGTGCTTCTACATCAACACCATATGTTATGATCCGATGAATTGTGGATTTATGATCAAGTTTATCTATGAACAATATTTGGTTCTTCTCTCAATTCTTATATGCATGATTTGATATCTTTGCAAGTCTCTTTGAATTATCTGTTTAGTTTGGCCTACTAGATTGATCTTTCTTGCAACGGGAGAAGTGCTTAGCTTTGGGTTCAATCTTGCGGTGTCCTTTCCCAGTGATAGTAGGGGCAGCAAGGCACGTATTGTATTGTTGCCATCGAGGATAAAAAGATGGGCTTTATATCATATTGGTTGAGTTTATCCCTCTACATCATGTCATCTTGCCTAAAGCATTACTCTGTTCTTATGAACTTAGTACTCTAGATGCATGATGGATAGCGGTCGATGTGTGGAGTAATTGTAGTAGATGCAGAATCATTTCGGTCTACTTAACACGGACGTGATGCCTATGTTCATAATCATGCCTAGATATTCTCATAATTATGCACTTTTCTATCAATTTCCTGGCAGTAATTTGTTCACCCACCGTAATACATGTTATCATGAGAGAAGCCACTAGTGAAACCTATGGCCCCCGGGTCTATTTTATATCATATAAGATTCCGATCTACAATTCTAATTTACTATTTATTTTATTTTGCAATCTTTACTTTTCAACCTATACAACAAAAATACCAAAAATATTTATCTTATTATCTTTATCAGATCTCACTTTTGCAAGTGGGTGTGAAGGGATTGACAACCCCTTTATCATGCTGGTTGCAAGGTTCTTGATTGTTTGTGTAGGTACGAGGCGACTTGCGTGTAATCTCTTACTGGATTGATACCTTGGTTCTCAAAAACTGAGGGAAATACTTACGCTACTTTGCTGCATCACCCTTTCCACTTCAAGGGAAAACCAACGCATGCTCAAGAGGTAGAAGTAGGTATTTCCCTCAGTGATGAAACCAAGGTTATCGAACAAGTAGGATAACCAAGCAACACAACGTAAGCAGCACCTGCACACAAATAACAACACCTCGCAACCCAACGTGTTAAAGGGGTTGTCAATCCCTTTCGGGTAATGATGCCAGAAATTTGTAGTAGATTGAAATAATATATCGTAAATAAAATAAAGTGAGGAAAGTATTTTTGTATTTATGGTTTAATAGATCTTAATAAAAATGCAAAGGAAAAGTAGATCGCAAGCAAATATATGAGAAAGAAGACTCGGGGGCCGTAGGTTTCACTAGTGGCTTCTCTCGAGAAAGATAGCAAACGGTGGGTAAACAAATTGCTGTTGGGCAATTGATAGAACCTCAAATAATTATGACGATATCCAGGCAATGATCATTACATAGGCATAACGTCCAAGATTAGTAGACCGACTCCTGCCTGCATCTACTACTATTACTCCACACATCGACCACTATCCAGCATGCATCTAGTGTATTAAGTTCATGGAAAAATGGAGTAATGTAATAAGAACGATGACATGATTTAAACAAGATCTGTTTATCTATTGCATAGATATAGATCCCATCTTTTTATCCTTAGTAGCAATGATACATAAGTGTCGGTTCCCTTTCTGTCACTGGGATCAAGCACCGTAAGATCGAACCCACTACCGGGCACCTCTTCCCATTGCAAGATGAATAGATCAAGTTGGCCAAACAAAACCCAAATATCAGAGAAGAAATACGAGGTTATAAGAGATCATGCATATAAGAGATCAAAGAAACTCAAATAACTTTCATGGATATAAAAAGATATGACTGATCATAAACTCAAAGTTCATCAGATCCCAACAAACACACCGCAAAAAGAGTTACATCATATGGGTCTTTCAAGAGACCATTGTATTGAGAATTCAACGAGAGAGAGAAAGCCATCTAGCTATTAACTACGGACCCGAAGGTCTACAAAGAACTACTCACACATCATCAGAGAGGCCCCAATGGAGGTGGTGAACCCCATCTGAGATGGTTTCTAGATTGGATCTGGTGGTTCTGGACTCTACGGTGGCTGGATGAATATTTCATCGACGCTTTTAGGGTTCTGGTATTTTTGGGGGTATTTATAGAGCAAAGAGGCGGCCCCGGGGGCACCCGAGGTGGGCACAACGCACCAGGGCGCGCCTAGGCCTCCTGGCGCGCCCTGGTGGGTTGTCCCCTCCTCGAGACTCCCCCCAGGTGCAACCAGGGCCCAACATGTTCCTTCTGGTCCATAAAAAATCTCCATAAAGTTTCGTGGCATTTGGACTCCGTCTGATATTGATTTTCTGCGATGTAAAAAACATGGAAAAAACAGGAACTAGCACTTGGCACTATGTCAATAGGTTAGTACCAAAAAATGATATAAAATGATTATAAAACATCCAATATTGATAATAAAACAACATGGAAAAATAAAAATTATAGATATGTTGGAGACGTATCAGCATCCCCAAGCTTAACTCCTACTCGTCCTCGAGTAGGTAAGTGATAAAAACAGAATTTTTGATGTGGAGTGTTGTTTAACATGTCATATCACATTCTTTTCTTTATACAATGGACATTTGGACTTTTTATGTGATTCAAAGCAATAGTCTAGTTTTGACATAATAATTTAGATACTCAAGCATATCAACAAGCAACCATGTCTTTCAAAATATCAATGCTAAATAAGTTATCCCTAGCGCATCATCCTCAAACATTGATCCATTCATGAAACACACTCGAATATTAACTACACCCAATACTTAAGTACGATCATATTGCCTCCTAGTTGGTGCTTTTTATAAGAGAAGATGGAGACTCAAATTCAAAATAAAAATTGCATAAAGTAAAAGAAAGGCCCTTCGCAGAGGGAAGTAGGGATTTGTAGAGGTGCCAGAGCTCAAATCGAAAAACTTAGAGTTCCCAACGAAAATGATGAGTTCAAAAACATTTTGGGAGGTGTATCCATCCCACCAACGAAAACGACTTAGAGTTCCCAATACTTTCCATGCATAGATATATCATAGGCGGTTCCCAAATATAAAATAAAGTTTATTCATTTTTCCACCATAACTTTCACTTTCCATGGCTAACCGTATCCACGGGTTCCCTCCATACCAACACTTCCCAAGGAATTTATTATTTGACAACATAAAGTAAATTCTTTTTTTTTTTGCATTTCAGGACTGGGCATCCCTAATACCTTTGCCTTATTCTCGTGCAATGGTAAGTGAATAAACACTCATCTTGAGAATAAGACATCTAGCATAGAAAATATTAGCCACCCCTCACCGCTCCGCGAGCGAAACAAACACACAAAAGAGAAGTTTATTTTGAAAATTAGAGATGACACATGAAAATTTGCTTAGAACGACAAAATAATACCGCATATAGGTAGATATAGTGGACTCATGTGGCAAAACTTGGTTAAAGGTTTTTGGATGCACAAGTAGTGATCATACTTGGTGCAAAGTGAAGGCTAGCAAAAGATTGGGAAGCGACCAACAAAGAACGTATAATCTCATAAGCAAGCATTAAGCATAATTAACACCGAATAATGCACCATAAGTAGGATATAATTTCATTGCATGACTATTGACTTTCGTACTTGCATAGGGAATCACAAACCTTAACACCAATATTCTTACTAAAGCATAATTACTCATCAAGATGACTCACATATCAGATCATCATATCTCAAAACTATTACTAAGAATTAAGTTTATTTTGTCCAATGATCTTCATGACATATTTTTTTTCTTTTTCTTTATCCTTATTGGATATCTATCACTTTGGGACTAATTTTCATGTGTTGCTTTTCATAAGCTCAAACAAATATAAGTGAAGATCATGATCATAACAAATTTTCTTTCTCTTAAAATAATTTACTAACTCTCAAATAAATCTAAGTGAAGCAAGAGAGCATTTCTTCAAAAATACTAAGCACACCGTACTAAAAAAGATATAAGTGAAGCACTAAAGCAAGTCCTAGCTCATAAAAGATTTAAGTGAAGCATGGAGAGCAATTCTAACAAATCATGAAATAATTTTGGATCTCTCAAATAGGTGTGTCCAGCAAGGATTGATGACTTAAAACAAAAAATAAAACAAGCAAATTCACATATCACACAAGACGCTCCAAGCAAAACACATATCATGTGACGAATAAAAATATAGTTTCAAGTAAAATATCGATGGTCGTTAGAAGAAAGAGGGGATGCCACTCGGGGGTATCCCCAAGCTTAGTTGGTTGATAATTCTTGGATAATATCTTGGGATGTCGGGGCATCCCCAAGCTTAGGCTATTCTATCCTTCTTTCATCCATCGTAAGATAACCCAAAACTTGAAAACTTCAATCACACAAAACTCAACAAAACCTTCGTGAGATCCTTTGGTATAAGAATAATAAATCACTACTATAAGTGTTGTATCAAACCAATTCATATTTTGTTTTTGTATTATATATATTGTATTCCAAATTTTCTATGGCAAAAACTATTAAAGAAAACCATAGAGCCATCAAAATAAGCACACAACACAAAGAAAACAGAATCTGTCAAAACAGAACAGTCTGTAGAAATCTGACTATTTTGAATACTTCTGTAACTCCAAAAATTCTGAGAAATTAGGGAAACCTGAGAAATTTCTATATTGATCTAGTTCAAGTGGAATGGGTATTTTATCGCTCTGTGGTAAAAATGAAAATTAATTTCGTGAGCGTAAAAGTTTCTATATTTTCAGCAAGATCAAACAACTATCACCCAAGAAGATCCTAAAGGCTTTACTTGGCACAAACACTAATTGAAACATAAAAACACAATCATAACAGTAGCATGATTGTTCTAACACACAAAAATAGGAAGCAAAAAGCAAAAAATAAATTTTATTCATTGGGTTGTCTCCCAACAAGCGTTATAGTATTATGCCCTTAGCTAGGCATAAGGCAGGGATCTAAGTTTTGTCATCTTTGGTTCGAGATCCATAAGATGCCCTCATGATTGATTCATAAGGTGGCTTAATTCTATTCTAGGAAAGTGTTCCATACCCTTCCTCAAAGGAAATTGGAACTTAATATTGCCTTCTTTCATATCAATCACGGCACCGATAGTGCGTAAAAACGGTCTACCAAGAATAATTGGACAAGACAGATTGCAATCAATATCAAGAACAATAAAATCTATGGGAATGTAATTCCTATTGCAAGAATAAAAACATCATTACTTCCTCCCATAGGCTTTTTAATAGTAGAATCCACCAAGTGTAAATTCAAAGAACACTCTTCAAGATTAGTAAGACCAAGCACATCACATAAAGATTTCGGAATTGTAAAAACACTAGCACCCAAGTCACACAAAGCAAAACACTCATAATTTTTAATCTTGACTTTGATAGTAGGTTCCCATTCATCATGCAATTTTCTAGGAATTGAAACTTCTAATTCCAATTTTTCTTCAAGAGCTTTCATCATAGTATCAACAATATGTTTAGTAAAAGCTTTATTTTGTTCATAAGCATGGGGTGAATTTATCATGAATTGCAACATAGAAATACAATCAATCAAAGAGCAACTATCATAATTAAAGTCTTTGGAATCCAAAAGAGTGGGCACATCACTAGTTAAAGTTTTGACCTCTCCAAACCCACTTTCATCAATTTTCTCAACAAGATTTTCACCCTCCAAAATATTGGGACGCCTTCTACCGAAAGTTGACTCTTATCCAATCCCTTTTTCATCAATATTAACTTTACTAAACAAGGAATCAATAGAAGAAACACCAATCATTTTAAGATCTTCATCACTTTTGCGAAAGAAATCACTAGAAAACACTTTTTCTAAAAATTCTCTTTTAGCTCTAAGCATAGATGTTCTTTTCTTACTTTCATCCATAGAAACATAGAGAGCTTTAATTGATTCATAAACTTTAGGCACAAAAAATTTCATCTTGAGATTTTCCACATCATGAGCAATTCTATCAACACTTCCAGACAAATCATCAATTTTACTCAACTTTTCTTCTTTGGAAGTGTTGAAAACTTTTTGTGTATTGATAAATTATTTAACATTATTCTAAAGATCAGAGGTGTTACTATTATTATTGTAAGATTGATTTCCATAGGAATTACCATAATTATTAGATGAATTACTAGGAAAAGGCCTAGGATTAAAATTACCTCTATAAGCATTGTTGTTGAAATTATTTCTAGAAATAAAATTCACACCTATGGCATCACTATTTTGCTCAATCAAAGTAGACAAAGGCATATCATTAAGATCAATACGAGCACTTCTACTAGCAACCAATTTCACAAGAGCATCAACTTTTTCACTCAAAGAAGAAATTTCTTCAACCAAATTAACTTTTTTTACTAGCAGGAGCCCTTTCAGTATGCCATTGCGAATAATTTGCCATAATATTATCAAGCAATTTGGTGGCTTCACCCAAAGTAATTTCCATAAAAGTACCACCCGTGAGGGAATCTAAAAGATTACGAGAAACAAAATTCAATCCCGCATAAAAAATTGTATGATCATCCAAAGATTTAACCCATGAGTTGGGCAATTCCTTAGCATCATTTTCATCCTTACCCAAGATTGTGCAACATGCTCATGTTCAGGTTGCTTGAAATTCATGATCTAGGTTCTAAGAGAAATAATTTTTGTGGGAGGAAAATACTTAGTGATAAAAGCATCTTTGCACTTATTCCAAGAATCGATAATATTGCGAGGCAAAGAAGAGAACCAATTTTTTGCAGAATCATGCAAAGAAAACGGAAATAATTTCATCTTGACCACATCATTGTTCACATCTTTTTTCTTTTTCATATCGCATAATTCCACGAAGGTATTAAGATGGGACGCGGCATCCTCATTAGGGCTACCGGAAAATTGGTCTTTCATAACAAGATTCAGCAAAGCAGTGTTAATATCACAAGTCTCTGCACTAGCGGCAGGACGAGCAAGTGGAGTGCCAATAAAATCATTTTTGTTGGTATTTGAGAAATCACATAACTTGGTGTTCTCTTGAGTCATGATGACCACACAACAAGATTGCACTCAATAATAGATCCGGCAAGAAAACGGCGAACGGAAAAAGAGAGGCGAATAAAACAGCAAATTTTTGTGAAGTGGGGGAGAGGAAAACAAGAGGCAAATGGTAAATAATGTAAATTGCGAGGAGATGATATTTGTGATTAGGAACCTGGTTATGTTGAAGATCCCCCCGGCAACGGCGCCAGAAATTCCTTTTGATTGCTCCCTGACTATAGCGCGAGAAAACTCTTGTCTTCTAGGACTACATCGGTATTTCCCCAAATAGGAACGGATGATGTAGCACAATGAAGGTAGGTATTTCCCTCAGTGATGAAACCAAGGTTATCGAACCAGTGGGAGAACCAAGCAACACAACGTAAACAGCACCTGCACACAGATAACAAATCCTCGCAACCCGACGTGTTAAAGGGGTTGTCAATCCCTTTCGGGTAACGATGCCAAAAATTTGTAGTAGATTGAAATAATAGATCGTAAATAAAATAAAATGCAGAAAAGTATTTTTGTATTTTTGGTTTAATAGATCTGAATAAAAATGCAAAGGAAAAGTAGATCGCAAGCAAATATATGAGAAAGAAGACCCGGGGGCCGTAGGTTTCACTAGTGGCTTCTCTCGAGAAAGATAGCAAATGGTGGGTAAACAAGTTACTGTTGGGTAATTGATAGAACCTCAAATAATTATGACGATATCCAGGCAATGATCATTAGATAGGCATCACGTCCAAGATTAGTAGACCGACTCCTGCCTGCATCTACTACTATTACTCCACACATCGACCACTATCCAGCATGCATCTAGTGTATTAAGTTCAAGGAAAAATGGAGTAATGCAATAAGAACGATGACATGATGTAAACAAGATATGTTTATCTATTGCGTAGATATATATCCCATCTTTTTATCCTTAGTAGCAACGATACGTACGTGTTGGTTCCCTTTCAAGCACCATAAGATCGGACCCACTACCGGGCACCTCTTCCCATTGCAAGATGAATAGATCAAGTTGGCCAAACAAAACCCAAATATCGGAGAAGAAATACGAGGCTATAAGAGATCATGCATATAAGAGATCAAAGAAACTCAAATAACTTTCATGGATATAAAAAGATATGACTGATCATAAACTCAAAGTTCATCAGATCCCAACAAACACACCACAAAAAGAGTTACATCATATGGATCTTCCAAGAGACCATTGTATTGAGAATTCAGAGAGAGAGAGAAATCCATCTAGCTACTAACTACGGACCCAAAGGTCTACAAAGAACTACTCACGCATCATTGGAGAGGCACCAATGGAGGTGGTGAACCCCATCCAAGATGGTGTCTAGATTGGATCTGGTGGTTCTGGAATCTACGGCGGCTGCATGAATATTTCGTCGACGCTTCTAGGGTTCTGGTATTTTTTGGGGTATTTATAGAGCAAAGAAGCGATCTGGGGGCACTTGAGGTGGGCACAATGCACCAGGGCGTGCCTGGGCCTCCTGGCGCCCTGGTGGGTTGTCCCCTCCCCGGGACTCCCCCCAGGTGCAACCAGGGCCCAACATGTTCCTTCTGGTCCATAAAAAATCTCCGTAAAGTTTCGTGGTATTTGGACTCCGTCTGATATTGATTTCCTGCGATGTAAAAAACATGAAAAAACAGGAACTGGCACTTGGCACTATGTCAATAGGTTAGTACCAAAAAATGATATAAAATGACTATAAAATGATTATAAAACATCCAAGATTGATAATAAAACAACATGGAACAATAAAAAATTATAGATACGTTGGAGACATATCAACCATCTGCAAGATAGTACCCTTTTGTGTATTCATGCCCATTGATAGTGTAGTTGCAAGCAGGAGCATCACCACTAGCAAGGCTAGCAAACAAATGAGACCGTTGCAACACATTGATATCATTGAGAGTGCCCGACATACCAAAGAAGCAATGCCAAATCCAGAAATCCTCGGATGCTATGGCCTCTAGCACAATTGTTGCATCACGAGACTTGCCACAATACATTCATTGCCATGCCTTTGGGCAATTTTTCCAAGTCTAATGCATACAATCAATGCTACCTAGCATGCGAGGCCAACCTCTCCTCTCATTAGATGCCATCAATTTCTTTGTGTCATCCTTGTTGGGTGCCCGAAGATACTCAGGACAAAATACACGGATGATCACTTTTGCAAGTCTACGCACTGACTCAATTGTAGTATCTTCACCAATGCAAAGGTACTCATTGGCATAGTCAGCCGGAACACCATATGCAATCACCCGCATAGCTGTAGAGATTTCTTGATATGCACTAAATCCCTTTAAGCTCGCAACATTTCTTCTTTGAGTAAAATACCAGCAATTTGCTTCGCAAGCTTGAACAATTTTCACAAAGAGGGATCGGTGCATTCGGTACCTTCTTCGGAAGAGGTGCGGTGGATATGTTGGATTCTCCGTGAAATAGTCTTGCATCAACATCTCGTTCCCAAGATGGCGATTCCGAGGAATGCAAAGACGCCCGACGGTCGATCCTCGCCGCCTCTTTCGGTTCTCGTCTTCGTGCTCCTTCAAGGCAAGTGCCATCACTAATGTCTGTTGGCGAAAGGTCGCAAGCATGGTCTCAGCATCCGAGTTGTCCGAATCGGACGAATTGGAGAGCAAGAACTTCTCGCACGGGCTCAATTCCATCTACATGCATACCGGCGTGTTAATCAACTATACCGCTCGGAAATGTCACAAAACAAACACTAACCAGGTGGCGGATGCAGTGGGTGATCCCGGGCAGCGGCGGATGTGGCGGGTGATCCCGGGCAGCGACGAGGGGCGGGCTCGACCCCTGGCGGCGGCAGCGACGAGGGGCGGCTCTTCTCTCCGGATCCGGGAGGGTCGATGCAGCGTATCGGCACTGGAGGGTGGGGGATGGCCCCGCGGCGTGATTCCGCCCACAGATTTGGCCGGAATCGCCGTGGTGGATGGGTGGAAGCAAAGGCAGTCAGCGGCGGAAGGAGGTGGGGAAAGGCGCGCGGGCTGAAATGTCCCTCCCGCCAACTACTTCTCTGTTATGCAGGGCACCGCAGCGGCAAGGGGGAAACCCGCGTATTCACGGGTTGGGGCCAAGATTTTGCCGCGCCCCTCAATTTTTTTTGCAGGCCGGCCACCTTTGCGGGGTTTGTTCGTGCGGGATTTTCCACACGGACCCGCATTTTGGCAGTTATTTTGCGGGTCGGGGCCGGATGCGGGGTCTGCTAGAGTTGCTCTAATGCATAGTATCATATATTAGTATCATATAGTACTTTATTTATTGGCATGAATGACACATAGTAACATGGCATTTATTATTATGCGGTATCATGATATGATACCCAACCCTCTTTTTCTTCATTTAATACTATGACACCTCATCAAAATTGCCAAGTTGGCATGCATGATACTAGTTATGATACTACCATTACAACCAACCTAATGACACTCAGCATTTAGTTTTCTTGCACGTATGCAGTGTATTAATGTTCCCAGTAAACGAGAAAAAAGTTGGGTTGCAAAACATATATTAAATTTTACCTTGGTATCTGTAATTTGAGTTTGTGGCCTTGTATATAAAAATGGAGGGAGTAGCAAAACATTCAAAAATTTTGAATTTTTTGTGATCCAAGATGCAAAAATGTGTGATGTGAAGGAAATATGCCCTAGAGGCAATAATAAAGTTGCTATTTATATTTCCTTATATCATGATAAATGTTTATTATTCATGCTAGAATTGTATTAACCCGAAACTTAGTACATGTGTGAATACATAGACAAACAGAGTGTCACTAGTATGCCTCTACTTGACTAGCTTGTTAATCAAAGATGGTTAAGTTTCCTAGCCATAGACAAAGAGTTGTCATTTGATAAACGAGATCACATCATCATAGAATGATGTGATTGACTTGACCCATCCGTTAGCTTAGCACTATGATCGTTTAGTTTATTGCTATTGCTTTCTCCATAACTTATACATGTTCCTATGACTATGAGATTATGCAACTCCTGAATACCGGAGGAACATTTAGTGTGCTATCAAACGTTACATAACTGGGTGACTATAAAGATGCTCTACAGGTGTCTCCGATGGTTTTTGTTGAGTTGGCATAGATCGAGATTAGGATTTGTCACTCCGTGTATCGGAGAGGTATCTCTAGGCCCTCTCGGTAATGCACATCACTATAAGCCTTGCAAGCAATGTGACTAATGAGTTAGTTATGGATGTAGCATTACGGAACGAGTAAAGAGACTTGCCGGTAATGAGATTGAACTAGGTATTGAGATACCGACGATCGAATCTCGGGCAAGTAACATACCGATGACAAAAGGAACAACGTATGTTGTTATGCGGTTTGACCGATAAAGATCTTCGTAGAATATGTAGGAGGCAATATGAACATCCAGGTTCCGCTATTGTTTATTGACCGGAGACGCGTCTCGGTCATGTCTACATAGTTCTCGAACCCGTAGGGTCCGCACGCTTAACGTTCGGTGACGATCGGTATTATGAGTTTATGTGTTTTGATGTACCGAAGATAGTTCAGAGTCCCGTATAGGATCATAGACATGACGAGGAGTCTCAAAATGGCCGAGACATAAATATTGATATATTGGACGGCTATATTTGGACACCGGAAGTGTTCCGGGTGATTTCAAAGAAAACCGGAGTGTTGGAGGGTTACCGGACCCCCCCCCTCCCAGGGAACTAATGGGCCTAGATGGGCCTTAGTGGAGAGAGAGGGGGGCTGCCAGGGCAGGCCGCGCACCCCCTCCCCCTTGAGTCCGAATTGGACTAGGAGGAGGGGTGGCACCCCCCTTTCCTTCCCCTCTCCCTCTCCCACTCCTTCCTTCCCCCTCCTAGTAGGACTAGGAAAGGAGGAATCCTACTCCTACTAAGAGGAGGATTCCTCCCCTCCTTGGCGCGCCCTAGGGCTGGCCGGCCTCCCCCTTGCTCCTTTATATACGGGGCAGGGGGCACCCTAGAACACACAACAGACATCTGTCTTAGCCGTGTGCGGTGCCCCCCTCCACCATAATCCACCTCGGTCATATCCTCGTAGTGCTTAGGCAAAGCCCTGCGCGGGTAACTTCATCATCACCGTGATCATGCCGTCGTGCTGACGAAGCTCTCCCTCAACACTCAACTGGATCGAGAGTTCGTGGGACACCACCGAGCCGAACGTGTGCAGATCGCGGAGGTGCCATGCTTTCGGTACTAGGATCGGTCGGATCGTGAAGACGTACGACTACATCAATCGCGTTGTCATAACGCTTCCTCTTACGGTCTATGAGGGTACGTGGACAACACTCTTCCCCTCTCGTTGCTATGCATCACCATGACAGATCATGTGTGTGCGTAGGAATTTTTTTGAAATTACTGCGTTCCCCAACATGATGTTCGTGCAAAATTTCAGCTTGTTTGAAATTCAAAGAGATCGTGGCAAAAAGACAAATTTCTGGTGTCAGAGAAACTTTTGAAAACAACACTATTCACATCAGATTTTGTCACGAGCTCCTCAAATGTCCAAACAAGCTGAAATTTTGCACGAACATCATGCATTTGGTCATCTTGCAGCATAATTTTTTTAGAATTGTTTGAATTTTTCTGCTATTTCTTTAGATTTTACTGTTCACCAGGTGTAAATGAGCCCAGGTACTGAACTGAATTTTCGGTCTAGCCTCGCCATATTGTTAGGGTTTATAAAACCATGTCGCACGGACTAAAGAATGTAGGTTTCACCTATCAACGTGCCATGCAGGGGGCATTCCACACATAGAAGAAAATAATATAGACGTATACATAGACGACTTGGTCATGAAGGGGATCATGTTACCCCTGACCTCGTCCAAACCTTTGAGAACAGGCATAAGTATTGAATCATGATGAACCCCACTGAGGGAGTCCTAGATTAGGGGGTCTCCGGACAGCCGGACTATATCCTTTGGCCGGACTGTTGGACTATGAAGATACAAGATTGAAGACTTCGTCTCATGTCCGGATGGGACCCTACTTGGCGTGGAAGGCAAGCTAGGCAATATGGATATGTACATCTCCTCCTTTGCAACCGACCTTGTGTAACCCTAGCCCTCTCTGGTGTCTATATAAACCGGAGGGTTTTAGTCCGTAGGACAACATACAATCATACCATAGGCTAGCTTCTAGGGTTTAGCCTCTCTGATCTCGCGGTAGATCAACTCTTGTAATACTCATATCATCAAGAACAATCAAGCAGGACGTAGGGTATTACCTCCATCAAGAGGGCCCGAACCTGGGTAAACATCATGTCCCCTGCCTCCTGTTACCATCCGCCTTAGACACACAGTTCAGGACCCCTGCCCGAGATCCGCCGGTTTTGACACTGATATTGGTGCTTTCATTGGGAGTTCCACTGTGTTGTCACCATAAGTCTTGATGGCTCCTTCGATCATCGCTAGTGATGCGGTCCAGGGTGAGGCTTTCCTCCCCGGACAGATCTTCGTATTCGGCGGCTTCGCACTGCGGGCCAATTCGCTTGGCCATATGGAGCAGATCGAAAGCTACGCCCCTGGCCATCAGGTCAGATTTGGAAACTTGAACTACACGGCCAACATCCGCGGAGACTTAATCTTCGACGGATTCGAGCCCATGCTAGACGCACCGCACAGTCGCAACAAGCAAGACATAACTCTGTCGTCGGACAGTGTTCGGGAGATCGCATCCGCAGCTACTCCGGCCGTTAATCCGGAGCAAATCACGCCATCCGAGAGCGGGGGGATAGACCCCGCCATGGAGGCCGCACTCTCAGTGGTGTTAGAGCCAGATACTGACTTCAGCCCTTTCAAGAGCCGCGTCGCCAAACCATTGGATTTATCCCCGGCCACGGACTCCGAGCCGCCTACATCCGTGCCTGTCGAATCCGACGGGGCACCGATCATGGAGTTCACCTCCGCGGATATCTTTCATCACACACCTTTCTGAGATGTGCTAAATTCATTAAGGTCTCTCTCCCTGTCAGGAGAACCTTGGCCGAACTATGTCCGGCTAGAATGGGATGCGGACGACAAAGAAATTCGCTGCCCACCCACCACCCACTTAGTAGCCACTATCGACGACTTAACCTACATGCTCGACTACGACCCCGAAGACATCGAAAACATGGACAATGATGCAGGAGACGAACAGGAACCATCGACCATAGCACTACAAAAAAAGACACATCTGTGACATTTTGGGCCGAACGAATTGTCAGGACCCCGATTCCAAATCACATCGATCTAGCCGGTAACACCTCATATCACTTTGCGGCCTCACGCACGGTATTCCCACGGGTGTCGCCTTACCATGGCCCGGGACCGTTTGCGCCTTTTGGCTCACGTATATGATAATGTCGCTAGCATCCATATGACAGAGAACCCGGGCCGACATGGCTAGTCGTGAACCCAAAGCGGCACTAACCTATGGGGACAGGCATACATGAATCACATCGAGCATGTCGGTCATCAACGAGTGATTCCGGGCTGTAGCACTGGGCTAACAGGACTCCGGGGAACCCGGGCTGTAGCAGGCTAGGCAGGACTCCGGAAGTCACCGCGTGACATTTCCCCGAAGGGACAGACATAGGAACAAAGTGAAACACATGCCGGCCAGTCAAGTGTCCTGAGCAGTAGTGCTGGGCTAGCAGGACTCCGATGAACCGGGATGTAGCAAACTACTATGGCTCATGGAAGCACTAGACTACATTTCCCCATAAGAGAGGCTACCAAGGATAAACAACTAGATTGTTGGATCCCACACATACCAAGCATTTCAATCATACACACAATATGCTCAATATGTGTAAATACAACATGGCATCACAACATAACTCTACAGCTCAAGTATTTATTTATTAGGCTCCAAGGAGCGAGATATTACAAACATGGGTCTTATGAACCAACACACAGAGCATACAAGCAGCAAGCACATGCGGAAGCTTAACTTGTCTGAGTACAGACAACTACAAATGAAGAAGGCTGAGAAGCCTGACTACTACCAGATCCTGCCGAGGGCACAAGATCGTAGCTGAGGTATCAAGCTAAACGTCGAAGTCCACACGGAACTACTAGCGAGACTGACGTCTCTCTGCAAAACATAAAATAAGCAAACGTGAGTGTACAAATGTACCCAGCAAGACTTACATCAGAACTATCTACATATGCATCGGTATCAAAAGGGGGTGGTGGAGTTTAACTGCAGCAAGCCAGCTTTGACTCAGTGGCTAACCTGAACTACGACTGCAAGCAACTCTTTTGAGGTGGCGCACACGAGTCCACATATTCACCATTCAATACACCACTATGGATCCGCTCCCGTCTCCCTACGAGAAGGCCATCCATAGCACTCACACTTATCTTGCGAGTTTTAGAGTATCCACTTTCACTTGTCTATGAACTGTTATAGGCAACCCAGAAGTCCTTTACCGCGGACACGGCTATTCGAATAGATCATTTATAACCCTGCAGGGGTGTACTTCGTCACACATGTTTCCACCACTTAGCGTCTGCACACGACATGTGCTCGGCAGACTTCAAGCGAAAACCGACGTGGGTGTAGACCACGACCTGACTAACCTCACAAGTCTCTAGTCCAGGTTTATCGCCTATTCAGGTTCCATCCGCAAGGAAATCCGGCCGGGGTGTCCTCAACGGCCCCAAACGATGTGAACAGGGTTCCCGAGACACCAAACGGGCTGACTCGGTACACCGTGACCACGGTGTATCTACCGCATCATAGCCCACCCCTAGGGTCAGCGCTACGCACGGCCGCCAACACATAACCTACAAACACCAGAAACTAGTTGCAACTCCTGGACAGAGGACGAGAGGGGTCAGTAAGTCGAGCGGGGTCATATTTCAGGGCCCAATGTGTGGTAGTAGCTGTTTCATGGATCACAAACACAGAACTCAGTTCCTGAGGACGGTTTCAATGAGACAACCCACCATGTACTCCTACATGGCCTCTCACCGCTACCTTTACCAAATCGTGTTCACACACTTAGCTCACACACAGTAGGACATGTTCACAACTCCGATTCATCCCCGATGAATCAGACCTGACTCAACTCTAAGCAGTAGCAGGCATGACAAACAAGCATGAATGAGTAGGCACATCAGGGCTCAAACAACTCCTACTCATGCTAGTGGGTTTCATCTATTTACTGTGGCAATGACAGGTCATGCAGAGGATAAGGGGTTCAACTACCGCAACAAGTAACAGATGAATCGTTGTTGTCCTAATGCAGTAAAAGAGAGCAGGAGCGAGAGAGTGGGCTAGTATCAGAATGAACAAGGGGGTTGTGCTTGCCTAGCACTTCTGAAGATAACATTGAGTCTTCATCAGTTGTCTGATCACAGCGTCGGAGCAGCGTCTACCGAGAGGGGACAATTACCGGCAACAAGGAAGAACACAATCAATGCGATGCAACAATATGATGCATGATCATGACATGGCAATATGCTGTTGATTGTGCTAATGCAACTAACAACAAGTTAAATGGAGTTGGTTTGAACACTAGGTTCAAATTCAAATTCAAACTATGAATTCAAATAATGCATTATCATGTTTTGGACTAAACAGTGAGGTTAAGTTGGTCAAACATGCATGAAAATGCCATATTCAGATTCCTTGGATTTTTTCTGATTATTTTTCATATATAATTTATTTCATTTGGAGTTACGGTTGAATTTCTATGGTTTTTAGAAGTTTGCACTATTTTTCTGGAATTTCCTGTATAAAAATAAATCCAGAAAATGCATTACTGCATCAGCATTGCGTCATGCTGACCTCAGCAGGTCAAAGGCGCCAGCCCAGGTCAAACCTGACTGGTGGGCCCCTTCTGTCAGCCTCTTAGTGCACTAACTACGTTTAGTTAGCCTATTTACTGGGGGTAGGGCCCACTAGTCAGTGACTATACTAATTAAACTAACTAATTTTAGTTAGAAACTAATCTGGAAAATTAGCAGGGGGGCCCACTTGTCATTGACTCAGGGGAGTCAACTGGGCCCACCCAGTCCACGTCAGTGGTCAAATCCGCCGGTCAACAGGGCTAATCTCGCCGGCGTTGAGTCACTGGCGAGGCCGAGACGGTGGAGGGCTTCGGAAAACGCCCTCAGGCGACCAAATCGACGGAGGAGACCACCCGTGTGAAGCCCAGGCTCTCGCGCATCCAGCGGTGGCAACACCTCGCGCCGGGGTTGACTAAATCGACGGCGGCGGCAACTTTTGCCGCGGCCGGAGTTCGGGAACATGCGGGCACAAGGCTGCGATGCACTAGGGGGCCGGCTAGCAGCTGCGTTGGCCTCCTGGGGACGCAGTGAGTGCGGTGGACTGTTCGGTTGCGAGTTTGCGCGGCTGTGGTCGCGGTGGCGGCATGGCCGGCGGAGCCAAGCTCTCGGGCTCGACGGAACGGGTGCTACGATGAGCTAGTGGGCATGGGAGTAGGGGGGGATCGGTAGAGGAGCTCACCGCGAGACCAACGAGCGCGAGGGCGAGGTCGGGGACGTCCGGTAGCTCCCGAATCGACGGCGATGAGCTTCGGTGGCCGGCGACGAAACGACGATGGTGACAATGAAGCAGCGCGTCCGAGGCCGGGAGAATCGTCGAGGAGGAAGAGGCAGATGAGGCGGAGCTCGTGAGCACGTTGGATGGGCGAGGGAGGGCCAGTGGCCGTGGCAACAGCGCGGCGGCGACGGGCATGCTCGGCCATGGGGGGGAATCAGAGGAGCGAGGGGGAGGGAGGTCCAGAGAGCGAGGGATAAATGAGAGGGGGTCGGGGAGGTGGCGTGGCACTCGTGGAGGCGTCCAGGTCCTCGACGGCGAGCAGGAGCTGGCGAGGCGCGTGCCAGCGTGCCGCGGCCACGCGCTCATCCTCCTGGCAAGGAGGAAGACGACAGGGGAGGGGGCCAGGTGGGCCAGGCCGGCCACTTGGGCCGCCAGGTAAGGCCCAGGTGGGCTTCTCTCTCTTCTCTGTTTTATTAATTGTTCTGTTTTCTATTTTTCTGCAATTGTTTTGGGTTTAGTTTTAACACCAAACCATTTAATAAAATCCTGAAAATAATTATGTGACTAGAACTAAAATATCCCAAACCACATAAAAAGTTCCAGAATTATTGGACATATATTAATTATATAAAGAATATATATCCAATGCAAATAGTTATTGAATTAATTCAAAGGCCCAAAATAAATATCTCTTTGAGATTCCAAAAATATTGTTTTGAGTTTTACCTCTTGCCAATATTTTCAGAGACTAAGAGGAACATTTTCTTGGACTTCTTTGAAAAGATTTTAATGTTGATTATTTTTGAAGTGATTTATGAGGGTTTCAACTAACCTCAATTCAACTTTCAGAATTTAGACATGATGCATGATGCTCACTCAGGTAAATAGCTACAAGCAAATTCTAGGGCTGTGACACGAATTTTTTTCTGTCATACATATGACACTTCTATGACTATAATTTTGACAAAACCCGGTATCATCATAGATGTGGTGGGCTCCTACTTCTATGACAAAAAATCATGACAGAAAATGGGCTTTTCGTCCTGGGCGGGCCGGAGATGCAGCTGCATGACATTCTTCGGGCCGTCTATGACGGAAAAAACCGTGGTAGAAGCGAGGGCGAGGAAAATTTCGGGGAGGTCGGGGGCCGAGCGATGCGACTTTCTCTCGTACACGTACGCGCGTGTGTGCGAGGCGTTGGCTCTAACTGAACCGAGCGAGGCGTTGGGCTCTAACTGAACCCGAGCTGTTGCACTGCAGGCTACGCGTTACTGAACCCGAGCGATCGATCGATGGCTGTGAACTGAACCTGATCGAGCGATTCCTTCGCTACTACTGCTAACTGAAGCCGATCGATGCTGCCTCTGGGATGAACAGTGAGTGTTGAGGGGGGTTTTGGATGAACAGTGAGCGGTGGCGTTGCCTCTGGATGAACAAGATCCCATGGTGTGGAGGGCTGGATGAACAGTAGACGGTGGAGGGGTGCCCATGGAGGGGTGGTTGAACAGGACCCCGTGGTGTGGAGGGCTGGATGAACAGTAGACGGTGGAGGGGTGGTTGAACAGTAGCCGGTGGAGTAGTGCGCGGTGGAGGCTGGATGAACAGGAGCCCGTGGAGGCTGGAGGAGGTCGATGGTACCCCGTGGAGGCTGGAGGAGGTCAACAGTGGAGATGAACAATATCCCATGGAGTCCCGTTTTGCGGTACGCCACACCCCTCCCGATGAACAGGATCCCCATTTCGACCGTAGGGGGTCCGTTTCGTCCGTTTTGCGGTACGCCACACCCCTCCCGATCAACAGGACCCCTGTTTTGACCGTAGGAGGTCCGTATCCTCCGTTTTGCGGTATGCCACACCCCTCCTGATCAACAGGACCCCCGTTTCGACCGTAGGAGGTCCGTTTCCTCCATTCTGTGGTACGCCAGGCCTCGTTTCCATCACATGTTTCGTCCAAGCCCTCCCGATGAACACGACCACGCATTCCATTCCGACCCAGCCAGTTGGCTCCCACGTGTTCCGTTGCCTCCTGATGAACACGACGCATTCCGTTGCCTCCCCATGAACACGACGCATTTTGTTGCCTCCCCATGAACACGACGCATTCCGTTGCCTCCCCATGAACATGACGACGACGTTGTTTCTCCGTTTCGACCCAGCCATGTACAAGATCCCTAGCCGTACGTATGTGCGAGTAGGCGTTCGAGACCCCGCCCGTATGCACACATACGTGGCCGTATTTTCTTTCTTGCACCCTGGCCGCTATACATACGTGTACATGCTACGTGCGCGCCTCTACTACGACACGTGCGCGCCTCTACACCGACCAGTATGTACGTACACGTTCGCGACCAGAATGACAACGCTACGTACGCTTCAACCAGGTGGGTCCCGACTGTCAGGCACTTCCTTGCGTGCGAAGATGTAGCTGGTGGGTCCCAGCAGTCAGGGGGGCGAATCGTTTTGTTTTTTTGCCCGGACGCACTTCCTTGCGTGCGAAGGTGTAGCTGGTGGGTCCCAGCAGTCAGGGGGAAACTTTTTTTTCATGAAATACGGTGGCCCGTCCGGTGGGTCCCCAATGTCAGGTGGAGGAATAATTATTTTGCACGTAATAAGGAGGCACCTCCTTGCTGCGGCCATGGACCCAGCTGTCAGCCTCTCCACATACATTCCACGTCCGATGGAAGCCATTCCTTGACCATGTTGACCACACCATGCCGAGAGCACCAGGGTGGTGGACGACGGCAAGGCCTAGGAAGGGGATGACGCGGAGCCGGGGAAGATGCGGGAGTGGATGCCCACGCGTAGAGGAGTACGAGGGTTCACTGGTTCGCTGCGGTGTGAGGTTGTCGTCGCCGCTGAATAACAGGGGGTGTGGGTGAGTAGAGGGATGGCCTGGCCAGCAGTGGGAGTAGTAGGGGGTGGTGAGGCCTCTGGCGCATCGCAGCCGGCCACGGGAGGCAGGAGCACAAGGCATGACCGGTGCTGGTTTGGGCGGCTGGAGCAAGAAGACGAGAGGTTGAAGAAGCACTACGGCCGTTGGATGGACATCGTACGATCACTGGAGCTAGAATCGTGCATATTGACTAAGTTGACAAAGCCCTCCGTCCCGGTCAACTTAGTAGGCCCGCAAGTCAGCCTGCCACTATACTGGGTCCCAGCTAACAGGGGGTATTCTTTTTTTGCGTAATAAGGAGGCACTTCCTTGCGTGCGAAGATATAGCTGGTGGGTCCGAGCTGTCAACGGCAGTAACGTTTTTTCGCGAAATACAGAGGCCCTTTCGGTGGGTCCCTGATGTCAGGTGGAGGAATCATTATTTTGCGGGTAATAAGGAGGCATTTACTTGCGTGCGGCCGTGGACCCAGCTGTCGGCCTATCCACGTACAGTCCACTTCAGATGCATGTCGGTCGTTGACCATGTTGACCAGGCCGCGCTGAGAGCACCAGGGCGGTGGACGACGGCCAGGCCTAGGAAGGGAACGACATGGAGGCAAGGAAGACTTGGCAGTTGTTTCCCACGCGGAGGGGAGTACGATTGTACGAGGGTTTACTGGTTCGTCTGCCGTCGCTGGAGAATAACAACAGGTGTGGGTGAGTAGAGGGGTGGCTAGGCCAGCGATGGGAGTACGGTGGGGCGGTGAGGCCTGCGCGGCAGCAGAGCCGGCCGCGGGGAGGAGGGAGCAGGCAGTCCCGCCGGCGATTGTTTGAGCGGCTGGAGCAGGAAGAGCAGAGGTTGAAGAAGCACAACGGCCGTTGGATGGACATCGTACGGTCATTGGAGCTAGAATTGTTCATATTGACTAAGTTGACAAAGCCCTCCGTTCCCGTCAACTCAGTAGGCCCACAAGTCAGCCTCACACCATGGTGGGTCCCAGCTAGCAGGGGGAGTATTCATTTTTCTGTGCATAATAAGGAGGCACTTCCGGTGGGTCCGAGCTGACAGCGGGGAGAACGTTTTTTTCGCGAAATACGGTGGTCTGTCCAGAGGCCCCAGCTGTCAGGGGCAAATGTTTTTTCGCGAAATACGGTGGCCCGTCCGGTGGGTCCCAGCTGTCAGGGGGGAAACGTTTTTTCCGCGAAATACTGGTGGCCCGTCCGGTGGGTCCCTACTGTCAGGTGGAGGAATAATTATTTTGCGCGTAATAAGGAGGCACTTCCTTGTGGCTGCCGTGGACCCAACTGTCAGCCTCTCCATGTACAGTACTCTTCCGATGGAAGTTGGTCGTTTACCACATTGACCATGCCACGCCGAGAGCACCACGACGGTGGACGACGGCGAGGCCTAGGAAGGGGACAACGCGGAGCCGGGGAAGACGCGGTAGTGGATGCCCACGCAGAGAGGAGTACGAGGGTTCACTGGTTCGGCTACGGTGTGAGGCTGCCGTCGCCACAGAATAACAGGGGGAGTGGGTGAGTGGAGGGATGGCCTGGCCAGCGGTGGGAGTAGTATGGGGATGGTGAGGCCTCCGCGGCAGCACAGCCGGCCACGGGAGGCAGGAGCATGCGGCACGACCAACGCTGCTTTGGGCGGCTGGGGCAAGAAGTCCAGAGGTTGAAGAAGCACTACGGCTGTTGGATGGGCATCGTTGACCACGCCGCGCTGAGAGCACCAGGGCGGTGGATGATGGCGAGGCCTACGAAGGGAATGACACGGAGCCGGGGAAGACACGACAGTGGCAGCCCACGCGGTGGAGAGTACGAGGGTTGACTGGTTCGGCTGCCATCGCCGAAAAATAACAGGAGGTGTGGGTGAGTAGAGGGATAGACAGGCCAGGGATGCGAGTATGATGGGGCCGTGAGGCCTGCCCGGCAGCACTGCTGGCCACGGGAGGCAGGAGCAGGCGGTTCCGACGGCGCTGGTTTGGGCAGTTGGGGCAAGAAGATCAGAGACTAAAGAAGCATGATTGTCGTTAGATTGACATCTAACGGTCTGACACTGGTAGAGTCGATTGTTGACTAAGTTTCTTTTTTGAGAAACCTTGTGTACGCATGAACTTAGTAGGCCCACAAGTCCGCCTCCAAATCTGTGGCACACAACATAAAGCCCATTTGCTATTTTTTATAATTTGCAGCCCATTTGCTAATTCTTAAGTAATTTATTACAGCCCATTTTCTGCCCAGGACCACGGTCAAAAAGTTCAACCTTATTTTGCATATTTCGGTGGAGTCCGAACTGTTGTAATCCTGAAATGATAAACATTTTTTTAAGAACTTATTGATTTGCCAAAAAAATTGTTTTGTTTTTGTAAGCAAATAAGACGTGGGACAATTGAGTTGGTTTAAGGGAAAACCAGTGGTAAAAAAATCAGCGCTGGGTGGGAAAAACAACAAAAATAAGGATGTAAATATGAAAAGGGAATTTTATGTGTTTTCAATATAATGATACGTGTATATGAACTAGTAAAACTATAGGTAGAGATTAGAAAACGGATATAGGACATGCGTTTCAAGAGGAAAATAGAACTGGGCTGTTTGTTTGATTCAGTAAAAAAACTGCCTGCGAATGTTGTAAGACAAAATATAACTAATGCTGGCGGGCCAGAGGCCAGTAGATACCTACTGGATCTTTGTGCCCCGTTGTCGTCATGGGCATGGCCTATTAAAAACAAAACCAACCCTGGGCAGTCTACAGCCCAGTCGAAACTTGCTCGACCTGAAAAAACAATATACGTGCTCAATAAACATGAGAATTCTGCAAGTACAGACTGATAACTGGGATGCAGCATGGATATTGTTTTTTATCATGATAATAAGTGCATGCACTTGTTTCGAAAAAATTGGAGAACTGGGAATTCGAATGGCAGGTGCTTATGCTACCCATCAAATAAAAATCAGGTGCCTGAAAATTTGTTTCGAAACAAATGATTCAGCTTTATATCCACGTCGACCCTCGGCATGATGGTTGGAAGCAAATGCAAGTTCTTACCAAAAGATTGTTAACAACAATACCAACTTGCGGACGACGAGGTAGTACAACTACCAATACCAAACTAACTTATAATCTTTTTACTCCCGGCCCTAGTGTTCGTCTGGTAGAAAATCTTGCAGAGGACCAGCTCCCGCTCCTTCTCTTGCTCCAGGTCCCCGAGGTGGTACTGGTGCATCACCCAGTTCGTCCTCTGCTAGTCGAAGTTCTTGTTGGTGTGCAGCACCAGAACCTTTTTTGCTGCCCATCTGCCGGCCGTTGACCATCACCGCGAAGGTATTGCCGGTCTTGTGCCACATCGCATGCATGCCGCACTCCGACTGTATCTTGCGACGCGTCCACGTGCCCCTTTTGAACGCCCTGGAATTGCGCTGGAAGAAATGCTTCCTTAGGCCACTCAGTGTGATACCTGCAGTATTGTGGAATACAGGTTTTAGTGTACCTAGTTGGCATTTTCATAACATCTTTGGCATGTTGCAGTCACTTGTTTCACTTTTTATTAACTGTCAAATTGTAATTGCTTCACCAGGTTTGCGTCTAAAAAGAAAAATAGAGCTATAAACAAAGGAATATGTTTGTGCAAGTAGACGGCCGATCGGTGTCTTACTTGGAAGTTTCTCAGGTTGGGTGTAGCATATGTCGTGCTTGCTGTCGATGGTTGGTATGAAAAAATCGATGAGAGACTAAAATCTCGCACTTTCAGCACTCACTTTGGCCTCAAGGTGCTCGATCAGCTCCTGATCCGTGGGATCGAACTTGACGCCAGCCAGCAGCACCGGCCAATCCTTCTTCGACTTGCATCGGTAATTCCAGTTATATGGTACTCAATGTATGATCAATCGACTGTTTTAAGTGAATGATGAAAGATTTCGACAGATAAGTGGTACTCCAAATCTGAAGTCCGGAATACCCGAACACGCCATCGGGATTCTTGTGTCACCTCACACGCAGCCTGTTGTCACGTCAATTCAATGTGTGGACATGATGAATAATTTGACCGACATATACTAGTACTGCTACTGTACTACTTACTAGTCGTATTTAGGTCACAATTTATACATAGGTTTAACTAACAAGTACGCACTTGAAGCCTAACTGATATATATATATATATATATATGGCTTCTGCACATCATCTCCATCATCATTATCAGTACATCCTACGCAGGTGAGTTAGGATGCACTTGATCCCAGGAAGGTATCTATCCTTCAAACCAGAGGAGTGCTTCAAACTAACAACAGTACATAATATCCAACAAAAGAGGGTCGTGCTACAACAGCAGAATACATGGCTTAGTCTAGATATCAGCACGAATCAAGTTGTGCATATTTGCTATTGGCATGAACCACATCGCCGCATGTCGGGTTTGCAAAAGCCATCCATCGCAGGGAAGCTTGATGCTTTTCACACACTGAAGATTATCTGGCAACAGCTGTGTCGACGAATCTCTGGATATGGTGATTCATGAAACCCATGGTATGATGTGTAAACACAGCCCCCCCTCACGAATGGAAGTTGCATAGCACAGTAATCATCGCTGGTGATATGATCGATGATTGGTTGGATGATCGGATAATTGAGCCCGAGGAACAAGGAGTGGTTGCCGAGGCTATAAACCCGCCTCCAGTTGAATACGCCTAGCCCAATGGAGCTGGGATCTTTCTCGAACATGAAGCAGCCATAGCCATCAATGTCACGAACACCCCACGCATTGTACTGCAAGTGGTTTGATGTAATGGTTTGGTTAATTTGGTACGTGCGAATGAGCATCAAATGACCGCCGTCAGCTGAACAAGCGATAAACCACCACCCATCCGCTAGTATGATTCCAGGTCCTGGAATCATGAAGGCCAGCGCATTTGCGTCTGCTGCAAAAATTCAAATTAGAGACCAAAAGGACAAAAATAAACAATCATGTTCAGAGTATGTGTGGAATTAAGATTATTATAACAGTGACACATATCATAGACAGAGAATTGCAATGCCGTGGTCATAATCATACCCTAAGTTAAAAAAAATAAGCCAATGGATTTCATATTCTAGCAATATGTCATGGTTCAAACATCATGTAACAATGAGAGGAAAACAGCTATGACAGCGCCTACTCATATTCTACCATAGCACTTAGTACTACTGTTCTCATATCAACTCTAAGCGATAACATGCGTTGTTGTAAAAATCTTGTAAACGAGAGTAACATATAGCAATCTTGATGTTATGCTCATAATATGTATTCTAACAATCATTAGATGCCAATTGTTCTCATATCAACTCTAACAATAACATGTGTGGTCATAAAAATCTAGGAAATGAGAGGAACATATAGCAATGATGTGGTTATAGACATGCTATGCATTCTACATTTGTAACAATTGAACAAGCAATTGTATTCATAAGGTAAAGATGAGATGAGATAGAACAATTACACGACGATAGATTCCACCAGTATAGGCAGCCAATCTGTGCGTCGACCGCGTAAACGATGCCATCATGCACTATAGCATCAGATAGAAATGTTGCCCCAACAGGATTGATGATGAGCCATAGCCATGTATGGCGACCGGATTCCAGATAGACTAATCCCATGTTGAACAAGGCAATGAGCTTGTAATCTATGTAGTCTTCTGATGGTGTGGGCACTTCACAGATTACAACTTTCTGCAAACAGAGGTCGAGCCAAAAGCTTGACGCGTCTCGTGCGTAGTAGGCAGGAGTGTCCGGCGGGCCGCGAGGCTCGATGGAGGCGATATCCAACGATGGAAGGGTGATCTCTCGCTGGGTGTAGATATCCACGAGACACCATGGACTACCGGTGTGGTGGATGAGGACGATCCAGTTGGCCTTCATGCCCGCCCAGTAGTGGCCGTGCATGAAGGACAGGTGGATGGGTAGTGGTAGCATACTAGCATGTCGAGGGGCACCACGGCAACCTCCGTAGGATCGTCAAGTCGGTGTATGGGCCACCTGCGAGGATCGGGCATCAGCAAGCAGGGTGTCTTGAAAAGAGCCGGCCGGTTGCAGACGAGTAGACGGTACAAAGACACCGAGCATGCGGCCAGACGGACGGTGCTGAGTAGGTCCATACGACTACAGATCTGCTCCAAGAGAACATCGGGGAGGGAATTCCAATCGCGGCTCTGCGTGTCAGTCGGTTCTGCCATTAGGGTTTTCGGTGCCTGCGAGCCAGCGGGGAAGTGGATTCGGGCGGGCGAGCGAAGAAGCTTCTCCTCATGTGGGCAAGCAGTGAGCGGGGGGATATGGTACGCGCGAGCTACCAAGGAAGATGGCGCGGGCGGGCGAGCAGTGAGCGGGGGTAAATGGTGTGCGACCGACGATGGGGAAGAGAGGAGGAAGAAGAGTGGAAGACGGGAAGAAAGTGCATTCAGTCTCAATTCTACTAGTACTACTACCAGGATATACCATCCTTCGGAGTGTAAATAGTTACACCGATGACATGTGGGTCTACCACAACAGGGCCCATATGTCAGTTAATGGAGGACAGAGGTGCGTAGGCGTATTTGCAGAAGCGTGCTCTACTGGCAAACATGATGGCAGTACTGGGTAAGGCTGATTTAGTAACACCAACACGCTAGTTCAGCTTATTAATTACGTGTCCCATCTGCTGCAGTGTGTATTGTCACTTCACTGCGAAGACTAGTTGAATAGTTCTCTCTGACCGAGATGGGGAATAATGGATCGCGAGGACTTCCTTTCTACAGTATCCCTATGCCTCTACGCTCACTTCACTCATTTTGCTCCATACCTAGTCACTTGTTGAAATCTGTAGAAAGACAAATACTCCGTATTTGGGAACAGAGGGAGGCTTTTACTCCATACTATTTGGGAACAGAGGGAGTATCACCATATGGAGGGAACAGAGGAAGCTTGAAATATGAACATGTCAATGGGAGGGAGTAAGCCCCATGCTTGCATGCATGCATGCAACATGCAACATGCAACACTCACACGTACACATGGACGCACGCAACACTCACGCACCCATGCGGCACACAACACACGACACAACACACACGCTCACGCTCAAGTGCTCAACCTATTCCCTACGTCCGTGAAAGACTGTACATTTAGAGATTTACACATTGACCAGGGCATAATTAACGCCCAAAAGTAGCAGACTTATGTGTGCATGCGACCATTGAGATAAGAAGATTAAATGAAGGCCGTTGCATGCTGTAATTAAGGATAGACATGTAGCCTATACCTACAACACAAGTTGGTGCATTAGTCAATCAATATCAATTTAGATTAAAGGCTAAATGCATTGGAAGTGTAGATGTACATCATGTACTACACTCTTTGTTTTATAGCCAATGTACACTCTTTGTTGGAAGACCGAGGGAGGACACGTGCATGCACTCACATACACAGCCAGGGCGGTTCGCGTGCAAGGGTTGGATTCGTGTCGCGCCTGCATAAAGTTTTGTTTAACTGATTTCTTTGCTCTGCCAACTGACAGGTGGGACCCAGAAACCAGGTGACAATTTAACCAGTCAACAAAGTGCCACATCGACTATGTGGCCGGTCAGTAGGGTGCAATACGGTGCTCTATGATGAGCTAGTGATCGTATAATTGCCGCAAAACTATATATAGTGACCGTAAAGAGCGTATTGTTACATATGTTGACCGCCAGTGTATTTTTCTCGTTTCAAATTAAGCCATATTAATCGGAAAGGACGCAGTATGGACTACTACTACTAGTACTAGTACTGCTTTGATGTGTCCCGTCAACTCGCCAAACGAGGAGAAGCTTGCTTACTGCGCCTCTCCCTCGCCCACGCGCGCAGTGGTTCGCAGGACGAGGAGAGGGTTTTGACTACAACACCCTCTCCCTCTCCCTCTCCCTCTCCCTCGCCCTCGCGGTGGACGTGCAGCAGTTCAATCGGTGTCAGATTGCCACAAGCATATTGTACTATAGTATCATCATTGTTGGACCTTCCGAAGAGGCGAAGAGCCAAGTGCAAGGTTCACACGAGTACAAACTGTTGAACCTCCCGAAGAGGAAAAGAGCCAAGCGCAAGGTTTTATAGGAGTTTTCGTCCTAGTAGGAGTGTACTACAACTATAGCGAACGATGCTACTGTATGATGCCACCACGTCACGTACATCCAAAGCTGTGCCACATTTTTTTCTCAAAGAGCGTGTTGGAGCCCGTGCAACAACCACACAAGTTGCACATACACATAACACATTTACTAGTAATAAATTCTAAAGGACAAATGCCAGTATGCCACACAAGTTCATCTCCAATTCATGTGATAAATTTGTGCACGACTAGTCTACATATATTCACAGCGCTACCGTTCACAATTACCGTACTCCACTTACATGTTATAGATGGGCTACATTTCCTCCTCCAGGTTCCAATCCCAGGTGTTCTTCATGGATGGCACGATCCATAGTGGTGGGCAACGGGAATCATTGTCGCAGCTTTCTAGTCCGGTTCCACACGATGGAGACTCATCCAAGCTGAAGCGGCATAAATCAGGGATAGCGTGTCCCAGCATGTCGTTCATCTGACGGTGCACACTGAAGACACAACCATGCTTCATGAACGGCAGGCCTTCCGTGTCGTGCACGGAAGGTGGCATCCGCTTCACGATGGGGTAGTTGTCCCTGATGAAAAGCGAGTACTCTCCAAGAGTGTTCCTCGGCACCCACGTAGCATCACGGGGGTCGAGCTCGGCGTCGTTCATCTGATACATGCGGCATCCCAGATCTGGACACATGGTGACATACATAGTCAAGGTCCATTCATAATAATGTTGTGCTCAAATATGGCGGTCAGTAATACTGTGCAGCAAATAGTACTACTCCGATATAGAGGAAGTAAAATAACCGGCTTATTATATATAGCCACTCTTGGCTACATGGATGAGATAGTAAGACATGGAAAAACAAAAATGGTGGCAGCTAGTGGGTTCAAGTCTTCAAGGGACTAGCTAGCTATACGCGTCGTCCAAGGTAAAAATTACTCCTACTAGTACTACAAAGTATACTACTAGTACAACAATGAAAGAGAAGGCGAGAGGGTTAAAAAATGGAATACCTGGGTAGATGGTGACGGTCCGATCGTGGTAGATTGTGTGACCATGTTGCACATCAGTGGTACCATGGGTAACGACTGCTAAGATAGTTGATCCCAATATGCCAAAGTCAGCTACAAGGTTCTAGGTTAGACCGAATCACGGATGCAAATGCACATCCAGGATCGGCGATCTTATTTTGATCGGGGGATGACTGGTCCCTGCAAAATAATGGAGTACCGTTAGGGATGCAAATGATGGTTTGTGCATTCTGTTTGTAATCTCCCGTACCGTAGGATGGCAACCAGATGAAACAAGTCCCCTGGCTTGTCAACGCGGAGATGCGGCCTAGATGGCGCACGGCGTCTTCGAACGTGTAGGGGTACAAATCTGCCGCTGCCAACATGCGCCAGCCTCTGCCGTTACTACCTCTTGCATTGATGGCAATCCTTATGTCGAACACCGCGATGAGATAGTAATCGCCGTAGCCGCGTCGCTTTGTCGGCGGGTCCGCAATTTCTATCTTCTTCAATCTCATTTAGGCATCATCATACGTATTCAAGCCCAGCCAGTCCGGAAGGCCGATCCCAATGGTGGAGAAGGGGTCTACCGGAACGGCCGCACTGCTGTGGATGTTGTGCAAAATGATGGTGGTATCCGGCCGGAGGTATGCAAGCCGATCTTTGTTGGCACCGACCCAGACCTATATATAAGACGGTGGGCAGCGGAGAAATTACGGGATGGAAATGGAATAACTAAGTACTACATGATCAAACTCCATTACTGACCTGCTCATCGGACAAAATCCGACTACCTCTCAACGTCGGCAACTCTAGCGGAGTCAACGTGCAACCATGGCCAGGGAGCGGTGGACTGTTCGAAGGATTGTCCCATAGAAGAACCTTCTCCTCAAGGACGCATGGAAGACCAACAAGCATGGCCTTTTCCCAAGCCTGTTTAAGCAGCGTCTTGAAAAAGTTGGTGCAGGAAGCATTGAGTCTTGCGGCGGTGAGGACGTCGGAGCGGCGTGCGATTTCTCCCAGAGGATCATCGTCCAAGGTCTCCCAGCCCCGACGAGGAGGAGAACCGCCTGGCGAATCCATGGGAGCAGCGACGAACTGCCTTCTCTTTGGGGGCAGGGGAACTGGCGAGGAGGAGATAAGAGCGTAGTAACCGCAGGGCCTCGTCCCTTCCAACTGTAGATCGTTCCTCAGCGAAGGGGTGAGGCTATTATTTACTACTAGTACTAGCATTATGGAACATCATGGGATTGCATTATACTGTAAATAATAGCACTAGTAAGAAATTTTTGGCACTAGGTAGTAGTTTTGGCGTGGATTAAGAAATTTTGGGTATGTTTTTGCCATTTTTTGTACACGCCAACTAGTGTCAAAAAATGTCTTACATTATGTGACGGAGGAGTACGTACTCGTACTGTAGCAGTACTAGTACTACTTTTCTCAACTAGTAGTGCGATGTACTGTACTTCTAGTCTAGTCTAGTATAGTGCACCAGTTTTGAACTCTTGAATCTCAGGGCCAAGGAGCTACAGTTGGAAGTGGAGGGTACTACTGTTCTCTAGAACCATCTCTATACTATCAATGCAGGGGATGTACACCTGCGTAGTGGCCTAGTGGGTACTCTCGGTGCTCTATTCAGCCGCTCCTCTCACGTAGATGGCCTACTCAGCCGCTCCTCTCATGCACACACTAGCAGCCTGTTTATCAGCTACGGTTACTGAAGGGCAGAACATTTGAGTTATTTGATACAATGAGACTAGGCTTTTCGCTTCCATTTGTGGAGGTGTAATGGATCTCGTCGAACTTTGTTAGTAGTTCCTTCTTTATGAATGAGATGAAGCAAAGCTTTTGCCTCCGTTTCAAAAAAACACGTCAAGAGGAATTTCTTTTATAGTAGAGCCGATAATGGAGTGAAGTCCATGCGTGCAACACCACAAGCTACAGAGTAGTAGTAGAGCACTTTACGTACAGAGCCATATTGCATAGTTCCCAATGCCCCACCAGGCTTTTCCAGCTCCTCGGGCTTAATTGGAAGGCGCTAGTTTAAATATGCTATTAGCTGATGAGGAAGCTGCAAGCGAGGTGCGGCTAGGGCGAGCATGCGAGCCACGGGATGCTGGGAAGGAAAACCCGTTCACGTGGCTAGGCTGTCCAGTGCACCCAGATTGTGGGGCCGCACGTCCGTTTGACTTCAAAACTCAAACCACCCGTGTAAAATATTGGCTCGCAGCGAAGTGTAGTAGTACTATTTTAAAAAAAAGACCGCCGTGCGTTCGGCTGGGATCGAACCCACAAAACGAGGTATACACTCCCGCGACCACTAGTAGTACTCCTTGGAGTACAACGCAACCTAGAATCGCCTTTTGTCGCTAGCAGTACGTACATTGTTCCTTACAAGAAACCCCTAAGATCATGGTTAATAGTATAGCCAGCTGCTGGCTATAAGCCAGTGCCATGTCATCTACAGCCCATCTTATAGCCAACATGTACAATAATAGATCAAAAGAGTGTAGTACTTTTTTATTATGTGGCCCACTTCTCATTCTCACAAAGTGCCTAGGAGCATGTGCTAGAGCTGGCTCTTCACGAAGAGCCCGCTTACCTTCTCTCTCCTCTTCTCTTTCCTCCAACTAAGCAGAAATATACTAGTTTATTTCTTATAGCCCGCTGACTCAGATCTATTGTACTTGCTCTAATAATGCAAGAAACCACTAAAATGCCAAGAAACTACTACCACTTGCATACGTGGTAGACTTAAGATAAGACTACCTTATCAACCATTGTACATGCTCTTACCAACAAAAATCCTCGAGTGACCTCCTACCTCTGGCCCGTCCACCTAGTCATCCTCGGCCATGGGATGCAGCTACCGCCGCCGGCAGAAGGCAAGGTCAAAACCGCCGGCAGTGCGGAGCCCATGTTGCGGCAGCCCGGATGCCAGCTTTGTTCGGCGCTCGCGGCCGCTAGCTAGCCAAGATAGCTCCGTCCAGCTTCTTGTCTGCAAGGTTTGCTAGCTAGATTGGCACCGCAGCGCGACGGCTTGCTCGCGCACGCCGCGCTAAGGCCAGCCATCTGGCTCGAGCGAAGGCTAGCGCAGCGGCTTGCTCGCTCGGGAGTCACGCTCGGGCCAGCCTGCCAACCCATACGGAGGCCAGCGCGACGTCCGGCCCGTCCGGCGGAGCGGCGGCCAACTCGCTCATCACCGGCGCCACCGACGAACACGCATCAGTACTATTTGAAGTAATGTTCAGGAAAAATATTGATGTGAGGGGGAATAACAGGATAGAAGGTCAGATGTGGGTCCCTCGTGTCAACGGTCAAACAAAATGTGTTGGTTTAAGCTGCCTCGTCAGCACGGACGTGTGGGCCAACCCTGTCATAAATGGGTTTAAACGAACCTAATCGGTAGGAGTACTAGGTAGTTTTTGGCGTGGATTAAGAAATTTTGGGTATGTTTTTGCTATTTTTTGTACAATAGATTCTTCCTAGGGCTGGTTGAAAGTGGTAGTTTTTTGTTAAATACTCTACATATTGTAAGTAGGAGTGAAAGTTAAGCTTTGGAAGCCAATAAGCAAGGCTAGTTACATAGTGCATATGTGTACATGATTGAAAGTAAATATCAACCATGAGTGACTAATATCTTGATGGAAAACTCGAAACTATGGAATACTAGGAAAAATGCATGGTTGGAAATACTAGCAATGTTCATGTCCGTTGCAACGAATCATAATTAGAATAATACTTATTCACAAACTTGGTACAAAACACTCTAATTTTGATATACATATGTCACTAGAGATATATTATGTTTCAATTAGAATATATTCCTTGGGCTGTTTTGGTGAGGTCAGGGAGGGATGTGGTTGGTTTTAAGATACTAATTATGGGTTTTTCTGCAAATTGGTAGACAAGTGGGATGTTGGTGAGAAAAGGCAACAACTTACCTCACAATCATTAGATGTAGATCTAATGTTCAGAAACGACGGATGGTAGACACACCAATGTCACCAACTTAGTCTTGTGTAGGAGTACTAGCAAGATCCGTGCATTGCACGGAACATCAAGATGCATTTTTTTATAAAACACTTGTTGTGATTGACCCTTGCGGGAGTAATCCCATGTGTAAAAACTAATGATATCTCGAGAAATATGAGATAAGGTGAAGAGGAGTGGGGTGTGGTGGTGGTTGGTGGTCGGACTGAGCGGAGGCATGGGGATTGACGACGCCAGCAGCGGCCACCAGGCCAGTTTGTTCCAGAGGCTTCCTTTCTTAATTTCTCAACAATGAGGTTTGTTGGAGATAAGGATGAACGAGGGAAGGCCTTGTCTGCAAATGTGGAGAGGGGTGCAGGTATCTTTTAGTTTAATTTCCATCCGTCAGATATAGATCGGACGGTCTATATTGCAAGATAGCACACGTACCATCATCACCAACTCTGTTTTTTATAAGAGAAGAAATATAAGTATGGAGATACAAACGTATTATCGATACTTGCTTCCGTAAACTAGCATCTACATTCTATTCAACGCCTCGGCATGTGGGGCCTTAGCACAATGACTTCTCGACTGTGTAAAACAAAGATTTTCCCATCACCGACAAGGAGGGGGTGACGGCGGCGCGCTTTTTGGCTTGCTCTAGTCCTAGTAGTCATACTAGGTGGTCTAAGAACGTGTAGATTTACTCTTTTTCACGTCTCGTGTTCGCCGTACTGCCATGATTGTTGATGAATAGACGGTATGTTATTCACGGGGAAACCCTTGTTGAGCGTGTTTGCGAGAGAGAGAGAGAGAATGTGCGTGTGTGATATGTTAGAGACTGAGGCAATGATAACAGATTCTTTGTGTCTATGTGTGTGGAGGATAGAGAGAGACATGTACATGGGGCTTTGTGTTGTGTAACGTGGAGACACATATACATAACTAGAGAGTGAGTGTGTGAGATACACATGCGGACATGAGGAGAGATGAGGATCCGGATAAATGGGTGTTTGTGCGTGTCTGTGTGTGTTTGTGCACGCGTTTGTGTGTGAGAGGGAGAGAGTGTATGTGGAGTAGAGAGACCACTGATGATGTAAACCTAGTATAACGGAAGGGGGAATGGTGTGACATGTGTAGTAGCGAGATAGCACGGGTGCGGGCGGGGGAGCAGACTATTTGGAAGAGACATCGAGTGTGTGTGTGGGAGAGGGGTGTGAGAGCGAGAGAAAGAGAGAGGTAGCGATGGAGAGAGAGAGAGAGAGCAAGAGAGGGGGCGAGAGGGGTCGTTTGTGTCCATAAATGGCGTATAGATAGGGAGACAATGTTGATGTTGTCCGAAATTGGCCTATGAACGGAAACGCAAGGGAAGCGAGTCATTGTGTGTGTGACAGGGACTTCATGAGAGATCTAGAATAGATGGTGTAGAGAACAATGTGTGAAATCGAGAGTGATTATACATTAGGGAGCTATGCAAAGAGTCACGACATATATGTATACAGGGAAGGAGCTGGGGTGGGTCCGCATGTGGGAGAGATAGAAAGAGGAGAGTGGTGCATAAGGAGACAAAGTGTGCTTGTTTGCAGTGGGGGTGGTGTGTGAGGTGAGTGCGCGAGAACCACATAACTAGGGAGATAGACGTTTGGGGCGACGTTTTGTGTGTATGGGAAATATACACTCTACATAGTGCGTGTGCTTGGGTAAGAGAGATAGCGGGAGACCTAGAGAGTGAGGGAAGAGATGTGTGCATGCCCGAGAGAAAAAGTGATAGAGACCTATGTTGGGGTCCGGACTTTACAAGAGAGAGGGGTGTTAATGTGCTCGTGTGTGGGTGTTTGGGGGGAGAGAACGACTTCTCTATGTTTGTGTGTGTGTGTGGTGGTGGGGGGGTTGACTTCAGATAAAGAGTGAGGTGTCTATATTTGAGGGACTTTAGCGTAATTGAGATATTGTGCACTCATGGTTGATCAATTTGTTTCACAGTTTGTACTATGAGATAATGATACTTTTGAACATGCGTGATATACCTTGATGTACCAGAATTACAAACCTAAGATTGGAATTTTGGAATTCGACTCCATCATTAGCTTTTGTAATTCATTTAAACGGAGGTACATTTTTTAAGCCGGGATTTCGTGATTTCAAATTCATATATCAAACCTAGAGATATACACATATGGGCATGTTCAAACTTTATAATCATCCACTTTATTCATACACATACACATTTTTTGCTTTTGTCATCATATTTAGGATAAACACATTTGGAATTTCATTTGAATTGGACCGTATGATGGTATTTTCTTGTAGTAGCTCAATGATCCATATTTGAATTGAATGGACAATCTAAGTTTCGAGTTGGAGACATTGGTTTTCAAAACTTGCACATTTTTTTGCGTGCAAAACAAACAAATTGTCGGCCATGATATCATAGTCGGCCGTACGAGAGCAGAATACTTATAATTTTAGGCGCCAAAAGCTTTAAAACTTCCCGCTCACATCGAAATATCACGCGCCCGAAAGTTTAGCCCTGCGATATTCCTGTTTTACCCCTGCCACATGAATAGAAAAGGGCTGCTTTGGTAACTCCATTGTTTTCCCCTCTTTGCCCCCAACATTCTTCCCCAGAGCCCCTCCCCTTCCCCTCCCCGACCCCCCAACCACGGCAAGCCACCGAATCTAGTCCTTCACCGCAGCGGTGGACCTCACACCCCGCCGGATCTACCTTCCGCACCTTGGAACCCCCAACTGCCAACTCACCACTTCACCGGAGCCGCTTCAGCGACTGGCTTGGCCACCGCTCCAGATCTCCTTGACCGCCATCATGGTCCACCGCACCGGATCTGCTTAACCGGCGCCCTCGTCCACCACAGCGTAGGCCCTTCACTGACTCCCTCGTCCGCCCCTTCGCTGGCCCTTCATACAATCCCTCGTCCGCCGCAACAGATCCGCCTCACCGAAAGCACTATACAACGCGCCCGCTGAAGCCTTCGTCCACTGCACCGGACCCGCTCCACGGACGCCATATTCAACTCCACCGGCCCTGCTTTACCGACGCCGCGACCTCATCAGGTTATTTCGATTTGTACTCCTTCGGTTTTTCTCTTTATCGTGCAATTGTTCACTTACCATAGATGAGCTTTCTTGTATGTCGACAGGCGCCGCAACCATAGCACCGGAGCCGCTTCAGTGACGGCGACAGCCGGCCCAAACTCAATCGCAACACGAGCACCATCGACGATCCTTAGCTATCAAGTATGACAATGATACCCATACGCCGCCGAGAATCAGATACTATTATCCAACGGCCGGCGCCTACGTTCACTTTCCTAGCATAAGCACCACACCTTTGAATTTCTTCAGGGCATCATTCAGATTTTCATGAGACGCGTTATTCTTCTTGCACCTGTAGGGCCATACTTCTGGTAGTGAACATGTTACATGTGCTAAATTACATACAACTGCAGATATAGTTAATATGCTTTAGTTTTGTTCTGATGCCACCTGTTGGTTCCATCAGACTGCTTAATGTTCTCTATGCTTAATTACACATCAGGAAACTAGCATGTGGTTCCGCTACTTTTTGTTCGTTTGCCCTACATTTTCTGATGCTAGCTATTACATCACTGCTCCGAGCCTATGTTCATTACTTGTTTGTGTGTTCTTGATCTTCCCAAGTTGCATGACTAATTTGATGCTTCTATTAATTATGGAGCTGCCAACCCCATCAAGCAAAATATTTGTTCTTTTGGGGCTAGCACCTCGAACAAGCATAAAAATAGAGGGAAGCAGATATATTGTCGTGTATGCACACAACCTTCTTTCATTAGTTTAGATGAACCATTGATGATCAATTCGGACCAGTGCATGCGATTAAAATTAATTTTACCTAAATAGATGGTGCAGAATAAACTACAACAACTAGATTTGCAACCACGGGATGCTGACAATATCTTCAAAGAACATTGCAACAGCAGCTAGGCTTCACAACAACATATGGTAAGCCAGTGTGTTTAAGTACATGTGAAATGTAATGCGAGTGGGTTGCTTTCTTGGCTTGTGCCCTCAACGTGTAATCCTACCGAATTACAAATAGTTCAGTTGTCTACTTTGCTGTATTGCTTGATTCGAATGCTTATTTGTTGTTACGCTATACCTGAGTTGGCCAATATGTCAGCAGTGCATGTTGTACTATCGTAAATAAATGCATGCATATTTCATTTGAGTCCTTAACTTTTCCTCTCAACTTCATCACAAGACTGTCTTCATAGTTTATATGAGGCCACACTGTTAAGTGCTTTCTCAGATTATTTCAACTGCTTAGATGCCTTGGTAACTTAAATATAGCGGTTGTACACTCCCTTTCAACTAGGGATGTCAACTGGGTCCCGTTTAATCCCGATTAAAGTCCACTAGTGGTATGATAGTTCAAAAGAGTTTTTGTCTTTTGAGGAAAATGAACTAGGGAGGTAGCAAAAACTAACTAGATGGGACTAACGGATGTCGTTTATTTGCCACTTACATCCCTAGTTTCATCCTACCATTTTAATTTATTTTTGGCTGATGCTGCTTCGAACCATTTAAATATAGTTTGCCATGCTCGGCAATGATTCGTCCGTCGTTTACCATGTAAGCTTACTGCCTGGATCATACGATAACTATCTCTTACTGATGTCCAGCGGAAACCTTTCAGGATGCTGTTCACACTAGGACATAATGTACAACCCCAGAATCTATTTGTGGAAGCAGTGCGCCATCAATGTTACTAGATGGTAGCAGTTCAGAGGCAACACCGCCGGAGAGCAGTCTGAGCACATATATTATAGTGCTTGATGCTCTACTAGAGGCAGAAAGAGATGGTGTGGCTGTCCTGAATGAGGTAATATTTATCTTGAGGATGGAAATTACGGAATTAGCGGCACACATTATGCAAGCAACCCAAGAATTCGAGGAAGTAAGAATGTTGCATTTGAAGACGGAGGAGGTCCTGCTGTTTCTGCTATCTGAAGCCCAAGGTAATCCCGGTTCTTCTTTAGATACCAGTTGAAATTGTCATTAGATTATTGTACTTGCATGTTGTGTCATGTCTCTAAATGGATTATGTTGCAAGACCCCCTATGTTGTCCATGTGTTGTAATGATCCGAATTTTTTAGGCGAGGTAATCCTCAGTACTTGTATGATTGACATAAGGCGAACTGTTTTTCGTGTGAGCATATTGTATTGGATGAAATAATTGTTTGACTCAGAGTGTATCCAACCTACTGAATTCGAAGATCACGGCATTTCTAAATCATAATCATATATAAAGGTGGAATAAATCTTTGTTGTGGTTTTGAAGAAATAAATAACAAAACGTATAATTATCTGTGGATATTCGTAATCGAATACAAATTGGATTTGAATTTAGTTTGCCAGTTCCCAGGGCAAAACGTGAATGCTAATTCTCCGAAGTTTTGAACGAAGCGGCTAAACACCCACTATAATTTGTGGGCTGCCCGAAGCAAGTGTTTGCGAGATGGAAATTACTGTCTACCCCTGACACTTGACATCCTTATCGATCGGATTTACACTGCTGACGATAGGGGTAGACTAGTAACTTCAATCAGACATGACACGACGGCCTCTGAGCCCATTCAGACACGGTGGGCGCCAAACGTGGGCGGCAAAACACATTTGATTCAAGCTCGTCCGAAAGACATGTGTCTCTTCCTCCATTTCCCCATTCATACACGGTGGGCGGCAAAACAAACTCTCCTCGTCCGAAATTGATGTAGGCTAATATTTTAAATAGGGGCAGATGTGTAACTTCCATCAGACATGACACAACCGCCCTACCTGTCAGCCCCGTTCATACACCGTGGGCAGCAAAACACCCTCTCCTCGCCCGAAATAGTTACCGGCAAATATTTAGGAGATGCGAGATTACCGTCCTATCCCCAACCGACGCGATGTCCGAAATTTTAAACGGGGGATAAGTTCGTAACTTTCCCCCATTTCAGAGAAGCGCGTCCCAAAGTTTGAGATCCCCCCTCCCCTCCATTTCCCCATTCATACACTGTCGGCGGCACGACAACCTCCGCACTACGGCCAGCCTCCTCCGTCCGCCACCCCATCCTCCACCTTGTCGGAGCCGCTACCCCTACCCCGTCATCCACTGCAAGAGATGGGTGTCTCTCATCCACGGCACTGGACCAGGATCCTTTCATCGCCTCCTCTCGCTTCATCGGCGCCGTCATCCACCTTGCCGTTGCCGCTCCTACGACCGCCTCGTCCACGGCAACATGATATATCCCCCGACTCGGCCGTCTGTCGTCTAAAGTCTTCTTCCCCGCCGCTGACAGCCATCGCAATGGCAGCACCCTGAACGTATCAGCATAGGCCTACACGGCGTCGCAAGAGAGGTGGTACTCTTCCATATGTGCATAAGTTATTGATCTCACCCGGAAAATAGATCGTAATTTGTTTACTGTACTTTTCTTGTCCGTACCAAATCGTAGTGGCTAGTTGAAAGCAAACATTGGTTGCGAAGTAGCTTTGTCCGGTTTGCACCTTCAGATCCGCCATGGCATGGGCACTATACTCGTAAAGCTTGTGGTTTCCCACCTTTATATTCCCTACCATCTGTTAGAAATATGCCCTAGAGGCAACAATAAATTAGTTATTATTATATCATATTTCATTGTTCATGATAATCGTTTATTATCCATGCTAGAATTGTATTGATAGGAAACTCAGATACATGTGTGGATAAATAGACAACACTGTGTCCCTAGTAAGCCTCTAGTTGACTAGCTCGTTGATCAATAAGATGGTTACGGTTTCCTGACCATGGACATTGGATGTCGTTGATAACGGGATCACATCATTAGGAGAATGATGTGATGGACAAGACCCAATCCTAAGCCTAGCACAAAGATTGTGTAGTTCATATGCTAAAGCTTTTCTATTGTCAAGTATAATTTCCTTAGACCATGAGATTGTGCAACTCCCGGATACCGTAGGAGTGCTTTGGGTGTGCCAAACGTCACAACGTAACTGGGTGGCTATAAAGGTACACTACAGGTATATCCGAAAGTGTCTGTTGGGTTGGCACGAATCGAGACTGGGATTTGTCACTCCGTGTAAACGGAGAGGTATCTCTGGGCCCACTCGGTAGGACATCATCATAATGTGCACAATGTGACCAAGGATTTGATCACGGGATGATGTGTTACGGAACGAGTAAAGAGACTTGCCGGTAACGAGATTGAACAAGGTATCGGGATACCGACGATCGAATCTCGGGCAAGTATCGTACCGCTAGACAAAGGGAATTGAATACGGGATTGATTGAATCCTCGACATCGTGGTTCATCCGATGAGATCATCGTGGACACATGTGGGAGCCAACATGGGTATCCAGATCCCGCTGTTGGTTATTGGCCGGAGAGTTGTCTCGGTCATGTCTGCATGGTTCCCGAACCCGTAGGGTCTACACACTTAAGGTTCGATGACGCTAGGGTTATTAGGAAGACTTGTATGTGATTACCGAATGTTGTTCAGAGTCCCGGATGAGATCCCGGATGTTACGAGGAGTTCTGGAATGGTCCGGAGGTAAAGATTTATATATGGAAAGTTGTTGTTCGTGTTCCGGGAAAAGTTCGGTTTTTTCGGGTATTGTATCGGGAAGCTTCCGGAAGGTTCCGGAGGATTCCGGAGGGGTCCGGAGGTCCGGAAAATGTTCCACCACGTCCAATACAGTAGCATGGGCTGTAGGGGGGCGCCCTAACCTTAATGGGCCAAGGGCACCAGCCCCCCCAAGGCCCATGCGCATGGGAGAGGGGAAACCCTAAGGGGGGGGCCTCCACTTGACTTGGGAGGCACTCCTCCCCCCCTTGGCCGCCACCCCCAACCCTAGATGGGATCTAGGGGGCCGGCCCCCTCTCTCCCCACCTATAAATAGTGGAGGGGTGGGAGGGCGGCCACACCCTTGAACCTGGCGCAGCCCTCCCTCCTCCTACCTTCTCCTCCTCCTCCATGGTGCTTGGCGAAGCCCTGCCGGAGAACCACAAGCTCCTCCACCACCACGCCGTCGTGCTGTTGGACTTCTTCCTCAACCTCTCCCTCCTCCTTTCTGGATCAAGGCATGGGGGACGTCTCCGTTCCGTACGTGTGTTGAACGCGGAGGTGCTGTCTGTTCGGCGCTAGGATCATCGGTGATTTGGATCACGACGAGTACGACTCCATCAACCCCGTTCACTTGAACGCTTCCGCTTAGCGATCTACAAGGGTATGTAGATGCACTCTCCTTCCCCTCGTTGCTAGATTACTCCATAGATTGATCTTGGTGATGCGTAGAAAATTTTAAATTTCTGCTTCGATCCCCAACAGTGGCATCATGAGCTAGGTCTATGCGTAGTTTTCTATGCACGAGTAGAACACAAACCAGTTGTGGGCGTCGATATTGTCAATTTACTTGCCGTTACTAGTCTTATCTTGATTCGGCGGCATCATGGGATGAAGCGGCCCGGACCGACCTTACACGTATGCTTACGTGAGACTGGTTCCACCGACTGACATGCACTAGTTGCATAAGGTGGCTAGCGGGTGTCTGTCTCTCCCACTTTAGTCGGATCGGATTCGATGAAAAGGGTCCTTATGAAGGGTAAATAGAAATTGGCATATCACATTGTGGTTTTGGCGTAGGTAAGAAACGTTCTTGCTAGAAACCTATAGCAGCCACGTAAAAACTTGCAACAACAATTAGAGGACGTCTAACTTGTTTTTGCAGCATGTGTCGTGTGATGTGATATGGCCAAAAGGATATGATGAATGATATATGTGATGTATGAGATTGATCATGTTCTTGTAATAGGAATCACGACTTGCATGTCGATGAGTATGACAATCGGCAGGAGCCATAGGAGTTGTCATAATTTATTTATGACCTGCGTGTCAACATAAACATCATGTAATTACTTTACTTTATTGCTAAAGCGTTAGCCATAGTAGTAGAAGTAATGGATGACGAGACAACTTCAAGAAGACACGATGATGGAGATCATGATGATGGAGATCATGGTGTCATGCCAGTGACAACGATGATCATGGAGCCCCGAAGATGGAGATCAAAAGTAGCAAAATGATATTGGCCATATCATGTCACTATTTGATTGCATGTGATGTTTATCATGTTTTACATCTTATTTGCTTAGAACGACGGTAGCTTAAATAAGATGATCCCTCACTAAAATTTCAAGAAAAGTGTTCCCCCTAACTGTGCACCGTTGCGAAGGTTCGTCGTTTCGAAGCACCACGTGATGATCGGGTGTGATAGATTCTAACGTTCGAATACAACGGGTGTTGACGAGCCTAGCATGTACAGACATGGCCTCGGGACACATGCGAAACACTTAGGTTGACTTGATGAGCCTAGAATGTACAGACATGGCCTCGGAACACGGAAGAACGAAAGGTCGAACATGAGTCGTATAGAAGGTACGATCAACATGAGATGTTCACCGTTGATGACTTGTCCGTCTCACGTGATGATTGAACACGGCCTAGTCGATTCGGATCATGTTTCACTTAGATGACTAGAGGGATGTCTATCTGAGTGGGAGTTCATTAAATAATTTGATTAGATGAACTCAATTATCATGAACATAGTCTAAATTGTCTTTGCAAATATGTTGTAGATGAATAGCTCACGTTGTAGCTCCCTGTTTCAATACGTTCCTACAGAAAGACCAAGTTGAAAGATATTGTAAGCAATGATGCGGACTAGGTTCGTAGTCCGAGGAGTGTCCTCACTGCTACACAGAAGGCTTACGTCTTTGATGCACCGCTCGATGTGCAAACCCCTACAACGTCGTCTGTGGATGTTATGAACACCTGACAGACACATCCTGATGACTACTTGATAGTTTAGTGCACCATACTTTACGGCTTAGAATCAGGATTCCAATGACGTTTTGAACGCCATAGAACATATGAGATGTTCCAAGAGCTGAAATTGGGATTTCAGGCTCATGCCCGTGTTGAGAGGTGTGAGACCTCTGACAAGTTATTTTGCCAACAAGATGGAGGAGAATAGCTCAGCTAGTGAGCATGTGCTCAGAATGTCTGGGTGCTACAATCACTTAAATCAAGTGGGAGTTAAACTTCCAGATAAGATAGTGATTGATAGAGTTCTCTAGCCACTATCACTAAGCTACTAGATCTTCATGATGAACTATGACATGCAAGGGATGGAGTTGATCCCGGAGCTGTTCGCGGTGCTTAAGACCGCAAAAGGTAGAAATCAAGAAGGAGCATCAAGTATTGATGGTTTAACAAGACCACTGGTTTCAAGTAGGGCAAGGGCTAGAAGGGAAACTTCATGGATGGCAAACCAGTTGCCGCTCCAGTGAAGGAACCCAAGGTTGAACCTAAACCCGAGACTAAGTGCTTCTATTGTAAAGGGAACGGTCACTGGTAGCGGAATTACCCCAAATGCATGGTAGATAAGAAGGCTGGCAACTTCAACAAAGTATATGCGTGTTATTAATGTGTACCTCACTAGTACTCCTGGTAGCACCTAGGTATTGGATACCGGTTCAGTTACTATTATTGGTGACTTGAAGCAAAAGCTACAGACTAAATGGAGACTGGCTAAGGGCGAGGTGACGATGTGTGTTGGAAGTGTTTCCAAAGTTGATGAGATCACCATCGCACGCTCCATCTGCCTTCGGGATTATTATTGAACCTAGATAAATGTTAGCAGGTGTCTACGTTGAGCATGAATATGATTAGATCATGTTCATTGCAATACGGTTATTCATTTAAATTAGAGAATAATGGTTATTCTATTTACATGAATGATAACTTTCATGGTCATGCACCCTATGTGAATGGTTCATTGAATCTCGGTCGTGGTAATACACATGTTCACGCCAAAAGATGTAGAGTTAATAATGATAGTACCACTTTCTCGTGGCACTGCCGCTTAGGTCATATTGGCGTAAGATGCATGAAGAAACTCCATGTCGATGGATGTTTGGAGTCACTTGATTTTGAATCACTTGACACATGCGAGCCATGCCTCATGGGCAGGATGACTAAGACCCCGTTTTCAGGTACAATGAAACGGGCAAGTGAATTATTGGAAATCATGCATGCTGATGCGTGTGATCCAATGAGAATTGAAGCGTGCGGTGGATATCGCTATTTTCTCATCTTCACTGACGATTTGGGTAGATATAGGTATATCTACTTAATGAAGCACAAGTCTGAAACATTTGAAAAGTTCAAGCGATTTCAGAGTGAAGTTAAGAATCATCATAACAATAAGATCATGTTCCTACGATCTGATCAAAAGGGGATTTTCTGAGTTATGAGTTTGGCAATCACTTAAGACATTGTGGAATTGTTTCACAGTTGAAGCCACCTGGAACACCACAAGGTAATGGTGTGTCCGGACGTCGTAATCGAACACTATGAGATATGGTGCGATCTATGATGTCTCTTATCAATCTACCGTTTTCATTTTGAGGTTATGCTTTAGAGACAGCTGCATTCACTTTAGATAGGACACCATCTAAGTCCTTTGAGACGGCGTCGTATGAACATTGGTTTGGCAAGAAACCAAACTTGTCGTTTCTTAATGTTTGGGGCAGCGATGCTTAAGGCTTCAGCCGGAGAAGCTGGAACCCAAAGCGGAAAAACACATCTTCATAGGATACCCAAAGGTGATAGTAGGACATACCTTCTATCTTAGATCCGATGGCAAATTGTTTGTCGCTAAGAACGGGTCCTTTCTCGAGAAGGAGTTTCTCTCGAAAGAATTGAGTGGGAGGAAGATAGAACTTGATGAGGTTGTCGAACCTTTACTTCAACCAGAGAGTGATGCAACACAGAAAGATGTTTTCTGTGGCGCCTACGTCTGTTGAATAGGAAGTTAATGATAATGATCATGAAGCTTCAGATCAAGTTGCTATCGAACCTCGTAGGTCGACAAGGATATGTACTACTCCTAAGTGGTACGGTAATCCTGTCTTAGATATCATGTTGTTAGACAACAATGAACCTACGAGCTATGGAGAAGTGATGGTGGGCCCGTATTCCGACAAATGGTTAGAAGCCATGAAATCCGAGATAGGATCCATATATCAGAACAAAGTATGGACTTTGGTGGACTTGCCCGATGATCGGCAAGCCATTGAGATAAATGGATCTTTAAGAAGAAGACGGACGTGGGCGGTAATGTTACCGTCTATGAAGCTCGACTTGTGGGAAAGAGTCTTTTCACAAGTTCAAGGAGTTGACTACGATGAGAATTTCTCACCCGTAGTGATGCTTAAGTCCATCGGAATCATGTTAGCACTAGCTGTATTTTTCGATTATGAAATCTTACAGATGGATGTCAAAACAAGTTTTCTTACCAAGTTTTCGTAAGAAAAGTTGTATGTGATACAATAAAAGGTTTTGTCGATCCTAAGGATGCTAAAAGGTATGCTGGCTCCAGCAATCCTTCTATGGACTAGAGCAAGCATCTCGGAATCGGAATATATGTTTTGATGGAGTGATCAAAGCTTTTAGGTTTTATACAATGTTTTCTAGAAACTTGTATTTACAAGAAAGTGAGTGGGAGCAATACAACATTTCTGATAAGTATATGTGGATGACATATTGTTGATCCAAAATAATGTAGAATTTCTGGAAAGCATAAACGGTTGTTTGAAGAGTGTTTTTCAAAGGAAGACCTGGATAAAGTTGCTTACATATTGGGCATCAAGATCTATAGAGATAGATCAAGACGCCTGATGGTGCTTTCAAAGAACGCACACCTTGACATGTTTTTGGTACACTCGCCAATGTCAATCAAGTACATAAATAACATTACATCAACAAACACTCATGGCCCGACTACGCGCCAAAATAAAGAGAACCCAAACATCCGACACGTCCCAATTCACCCCCAACTGGGCACCACTACTGAATTCCATCGGGAAAGAAAACATAAGTAACAGTTGAGAGTCTTCGTCGAACTCCCACTTGAGCTCATACACGTCTCCTGGAGCGGAATCATCAGGCCCTGCATATCTGGTGTATAGTAATCTGTGAGCCACAGGGACTCAAGCAATTCGCACCCTCGAAGACTATTTAAGCTTATAGGTATGGCAAGGTAAAAATAAGTGGAGCTGCAGCAAGCGACTAGCAAGTATGGTGGCTAACTTATTCGCAAAAGAGAGCGAGAAGAGGAGGCAAAGCGCGAGCGAGAAACTAGAGCCACCTGCGCAAACATTACTCCAACACCGTGTCCACTTACCGGACTCCGCCGAGAAGAGGCCATCACGGTAACACACTCAGTTGATTCATTTTAAATAATTAAGGTTAAATTTATCTACCACCGGACATTAACAAATTCCCATCTGCCCATAACCGCGGGCACGGCTTTCGAAAGTTCAATCCCTGCAGGGGAGTCCCAACTTAGCCCATCACAAGCTCTCACGGTCAACGAAGGAATAGACCTCCTCCCAAGACGTTCCAATCAGACTCGGTATCTCGGTAATTCAAGACAACTCCGACAATGGTAAAACAAGTCCAGCAACACCGCCCGCTGTGCCGACAAATCCCGATAGGAGCTGCACATATCTCGTTCTCAGGGCACACCAGATAAGCTAAGCGTACGGGAGCCAACGTAACCCAAGTTGCCAAGGGATGGCCCCGCATGGTGATCTAGGTTGGACCAACACTCAGAGGAGCACTGGCCCGGGGGGGTTAAAATAAGATGGCCCTTGAGTCCGCGAAACCCAGGGGAAAAGGCTAGGTGGCAAATGGTAAAACCAAGGTTGGGCATTGCTGGAGGAGTTTTATTCAAGGCGGACTGTCAAGGGGTTCCCATTATAACCCACCGCGTAAGGAACGCAAAATCCGGGAACATAACACCGATATGACGGAAACTAGGGCAGCAAGAGTGGAACAAAACACTAGGCGAGAGGCCGAGCCTTCCACCCTTTACCAAGTATATAGATGCATTAAGATAACAAAGTAATATAATGATATCCCAACAAGTAAATAAATGTTCCAAAAGGAACGGCCTCCAATCTTCACCTGCAACTAGCAACGCTATAAGAGGGGCTGAGCAAAGCGGTAACATAGCCAATCAACGGTTTGCTAGGACCATGGAGGGTTAGAGGTTTGACATGGCAATTGGGAGGCTTGCAAGCAAATGGTAGGCATCGTAGCAATGGCATAGCAAAAGAGCGAGCAAACTAGCATAGCAAAGATAGTAGTGATTTCGAGGGTATGATCATCTTGCCTGCACAGTTGTCAGAGTTGACTGGATCCTCGAAAGCAAGCTCAACGGGCTCCTCGTTAGAAAACTCGTCTCCCGGCTCTACCCAAACAAGACAAACAAGCAACAAGGACACAATCAACCACGTGCAAACTGAAACAACACAATGCAAAGATGGTATGCTATGCGGGATGCAATGCGGGATGCAAAATGCAAGATATGACAGGAAATACATGAACCTGGCCTCAACATGGAAAACCAAGTGTGCCACTAGAAAGATGAGATGAAATCGCTTGAAAACGATATAAAGAACGCCGGAATTGGAGTTACGGTTTGGAAATGGCAAGCGATTCGAATATGACACCGGTCTGCGATTTACAGCAAGTAGGCATCTAAATGCAACGAAATGAACATGCTACAGCACCCAAACATGACAATAAAATACATGGAAGGGATGCACACAAGATGCTAAACAAAAGTATAGCACAGAGCTACGGCCAATTCATCCATTAACAGGTTCAAACAAGCATGGCAAAAAATGCAAATGACAAACAGATCTCAGACTTAGTGAAATTAACACTTGTCTGGAATTTCAGATCAGGTAGCCCTCTTCGAAGCAACACAACTACATGCTACAGGATCTGAACATGGCAAAGTAAAGCATGGCATGGAGATACTCAAAGAGCTTAACAAAAGTCCCTTAGTGACCTTGAGCCAAAAAGGACCAGAAAATACAATTGCAAGCATGTAAACATAGCAAAAACATAATCAGTTTTCAGACTTAGTGAAAACTGACACATGCTGAAACATAACTCAAGTAGGCATGTTTACGAGCTGGATGCACTAACTATGGTGCAAGTCATGGCAAGACAAGCATACACCCATCAAGAAGGCACAAAATGCAAGCTAGACATGGCAAGAACAATAGCATAGCATGCATGGATCAACTACAACATCACCGGCAAAATTGCAAACAAGTTGACAATCTGCCCAGATTCGCAAAGTAGCAAAAGTAGAGCTCGATTGACTCAAGCTAGGGTGCTCCATAATTGCAAACAAAGACATGGATGAATAGAGCACTACAATATTAAAAAAACATCCTTACTGATCATCCTCAAAAGAGGCACGGATCACTAGGAAACAACATGAACATATGGCAACATGAGATAAACAGCTCCAGGACTTAGGGAAATCACTAAGTCCCTGAAAACAGACTTAGCAAGTGCACCACTTTGCAAGCCTGCACAAGTCACCACACAGATCACAAAAATACATGGGTTGCACCTCTGGAAAGATGACAAAACCCTTAACAAAACACATGTAGAGCATCAGGGCATATCATGCACACATTAATCATGGCAAAAATGACAAAAACCTAAACGGAGTAACAGATCTGACAATTATCTCAAGTAGCCCTCTTCTAACAGCATTTCGGGCATCAAGATGAGCTCAAATGAAAATGATGCAATGGAATGAAATGATGTACTCTTTGAGATGAACATTTTGATATGCTATATGCATGAATCGGAGCTACGGATGCAAAGTTACGGAGCCGTGAACATGAGCACTTGAACTAAAATTATCAGGGACTTAGACGAAATTTTACCCTCCAGATCTAGGGTTTCGGCGGGCACACGAACCGAGGTTCGCCGGCGCGATCTCGAGGTCGCCGGCGAGGTGGGTTTGTCGGCGGGGAGAAGAGGGGAGGCGAGGCCGGGGCCGGATCCGGCGAAGAAGGGAGGAGGCGGCGCCGGGCGCGGGCGGCGGCCGGTGAGGCGGCGCAGTCGAGGCGGGAGGAGCCGGGCGGAGCGGCGTCCGTTGGTGGCGCGGCTCGCCGGCGGCGCGGTTCCCGGGCGGCGCGCGGGCGGCGAGGTAGGAGAAGGCGGCGGGGCGCATGCGAGGCGGCTCGGGCCCGGTCGCTGGCCGCGAGGGCCGACCGTGGGCCGGGCGGGCCGCGGCGGCGGAGGGACAGGTGGCGAGGCCTCAGTGGCCGCGGGCGGTGGCGGCTGTCCAGACTGGGATGGACATGTCCGGTGCGTCGAGGGGAAAAATTAGGGTTTCGGGGGAAGAGGAAGATCCGGATTCGGAGGGGTGTATATATAGGCATAGAGGGAGCTAGGAGAGTCCAAATGAGGTGCGGTTTTTGGCCACGCGATCGTGATCGAACGCTCTAGATGATGGAGAGGATTTTGGTGGGTTTTGGGCCAAATTGGAGGGGTGTTGGGCTGCAACACACACGAGGCCTTTTCGGTCCCTCGGTTAACCGTTGGAGTATCAAACGAAGTCCAAATGATACGAAACTTGACAGGCGGTCTAGCGGTAGTAAACCAAGGCCGCTTGGCAAGTATCGGTCCAATCCGAAAATGTTTAATCCCCACACACGAAAGAAAGCTAGAAACGACCACCGGAGGAGAACGAAGCGCCGGAATGCAAAACGGACAACGGGGAAAATGCTCGAATGCATGAGACAACACGTATGCAAATGCAATGCACATGATGACATGATATGAGATGCATGACAACGACAACAACACACGGAGACAAAAACCCGAACCCGAGAAAATAAAATAACTTAACACCGGAAACGGCAAGAGTTGGAATACAAATTGGGAAAGTTACATCCGGGGTGTTACAACACTCCACCACTACGAAAGGATCTCGTCCCGAGATCTAGGACTGAAAGAACGCCGGGTACTCAGAAGGGAGGTGATCCTCGCGTTCCCAGGTAGCTTCACGGTCGGAATGGTGTGACCACTTGACTTTGAGAATTTTGATTGACTTGTTGCGAGTCTTGTGTTCAGTCTCTTCAAGAATAGCAACTGGGTGCTCACGATAAGAGAGATCTTCTTGCTCAATATCCTCGAAGTTGACTGTGCGGTCAGGAGTCTTGAAGCACTTTCGAAGATGAGAGACATGGAACACGTCATGAACATTTGCAAAGTTTGAAGGAAGCTCGAGTTGATAGGCGAGGTCGCCTCTCTTGCTGACAATCTTGAAAGGTCCCACGTATCTGGTGGCAAGCTTCCCTTTGATACTGAAGCGACGAGTACCTTTCATAGGAGAGACGCGGAGGTAAACATGATCTCCGATCTCGAAAGCCAAATCACGGTGCTTACTATCATAGTAGCTCTTCTGACGGGATTGGGCTGCTTTGAGGTTATCACGAATGACTTTGCACATTTCTTCTGCCTCTGTGATTAAGTCATTACCCAAAAGCTGACGTTCATCGGTTTCAGACCAGTTGAGAGGGGTATGGCACTTCCTGCCATACAGAATTTCAAATGGGGCCTTGCCCAAACTTGCTTGAAAACTGTTGTTGTAGGAGAATTCAGCATAAGGAAGACAATCCTCCCACTTCATGCCGAAGGAGATCACACAAGCCCTGAGCATATCTTCAAGAATCTGGTTGACACGCTCGACTTGACCGCTAGTTTGAGGATGGAAAGCTGTGCTGAAGCGGATGTTGGTGCCCATGGCCTTCTGAAAAGAATCCCAAAACTTCAAGGTAAAGATGCTGCCACGGTCTGAAGAGATCACTTGTGGAATACCGTGCAGAGAGACAATACGAGAGGTATAGAGTTCCGCTAATTGAGCTGCAGTGATCGACTCTTTGATAGGCAGAAAGTGAGCCACTTTGGTGAGTTTACCGATGACAACGAATATAGCATCATTGCCACGCTTGGACTTTGGAAACCCAGTCACGAAGTCCATTTCAATGTGGTCAAACTTCCATTCTGGAATGGCAAGAGGTTGGAGGAGACCTGCTGGCCTTTGGTGTTCTACCTTCACTCTTCTGCAGACATCACATTCATTCACGAATTGAGCAATCTCGCGCTTCATTCGAGTCCACCAATAAGCCTGCTTGAGATCCTGATACATCTTCGTGCTCCCCGGGTGGATGGAGAGGAGAGAATTGTGAGCCTCGTTCAAGATCACTTTACGGAGGTCACCTTTGGGTACCACAATACGACCCTCGAAGAAGAGAGTGTCCTTGTCATCAAGGCGGTAGCACTTGTACTTGGGTTGACTCTTGGCAATCCCAATCTTCACCTTTTTCACCATAGCATCAAGAAGCTGGGCTTGGCGAATCTGGTCTTCCAAGGTAGGAGAGACTTGAAGGTTGGCGAGGAAACCTTGAGGAACAACTTGCAGGTTAAGTTTGCGGAAAGCTTCACAAAGCTCGGGTTGATAAGGCTTGAGAATCAGACTGTTGCAGTAAGCTTTTCTGCTCAATGCGTCAGCAATCACATTGGCCTTGCCTGGAGTATACTCGATACTCGGATTATACTCTTGAATCATTTCGACCCATCGAGTTTGCCTGAGGTTGAGATTAGGCTGAGTGAAGATGTACTTGAGACTCTTGTGATCAGTGAAAATGTCCACTTTTCTTCCCAATAGAAGATGTCTCCAAGTCAAAAGAGCATGCACAACTGCCGCCAACTCGAGATCATGAGTGGGGTAGTTCTTCTCATTAGGCTTCAACTGGCGAGAGGTATAAGCAACAACTTTCTTCTCTTGCATCAAAACTGCGCCAAGACCTTGGAGAGAGGCATCACAAAAGACCTCGTATGGCTTGGATTCATCAGGCGGAGTCAGAACTGGAGCAGTGATCAATTTCTCTTTCAGAGTGTTGAAAGCAATGTCACACTCCGGAGACCAAATGTACTTGACGTGCTTCTGAAGAAGATTAGAGAGAGGCTTCGCGATCTTAGAAAAGTTTTCAACGAATCTTCGGCAATAGCTTGCAAGACCTAGAAAACTGCGGAGTTGCTTCACGTTCTGAGGAGGTTCCCAATTCACAATTGCAGACACCTTCTCAGGATTCACGGCAATGCCCTTGGCAGAGATGATATGACCAAGATAAAGAACCTCATCGAGCCAAAATTCACACTTGGAGAACTTGGCATAGAACTTGTGTTCTCTGAGCTTATCAAGAACCAAACGCAAGTGCTTGGCATGATCTTCCTTGTTCTTGGAGAAAACCAGAATGTCGTCGAGATAGACCAGAACGAAGTCACTGGTGTAGGCATTGAAGATGAAGTTCATCATGCGAGCGAACGTCGGAGGAGCATTGACGAGGCCAAAAGACATGACAGTGTATTCATATGAACCAAAGCTTGTCTTGAAAGTCGTCTTGGGAATATCTTGCTCACGGATTCGAATCTGATGATAACCCATACGGAGATCAAGCTTGGAGAAAACTTGGACACCTTTGAGTTGTTCGAACAGCTCATTGATGTTGGGAAGTGGGTATTTGTTCTTGATGGTCTTCTTGTTCACTGGACGGTAATCAACACAAAGTCGGTCCGTTCCATCCTTCTTCTTCACAAAAAGAACACCACAACCCCACGGAGAAGAACTAGGCCGGATGAGACCCATTTTCTCTTGAATATCGAGTTGCTTCTTCAGCTCCTTCAACTCTTCAGGTCCGAGCTTGTAAGGACGCTTTCACACAGGTTCCATACCAGGCTCAAGGTCAATAACGAATTCAACTGGCCGGTGCGGAGGCATTCCTGGAAGCTCTTCTGTAAAGACGTCTTGATATTCGCAAACGACTGGAATTTGCGAGATGGCATCAAGTTCACCCTTCTCATTGAGAGAAAACAGACGGATGGTATCGTCATTCGCGGCAAAGACAATTACATCCTCAGACGAATGAGTTAATTGAATCTGCCTGGCTGCACAATCAAGTTGAGCCTTGTGCTTAGAATGAGTTTATTCTTTTTCACGTCTCGTGTTCGCCGTACTACCATGATTTTTGATGAATAGACAGTAAGTTATTCACGGGGAAACCCTTGTTGAGCGTGTTTGCGAGAGAGAGAGAGAGAGTGTGCGTGTGTGATACGTTAGAGACTGAGGCAATGGTAACCGATTCTTTGTGTCTATGTGTGTGGAGGATAGAGAGACATGTACATGGGGCTTTGTGTTGTGTAACGTGGAGACACATATACATAATTAGAGAGTGAGTGTGTGAGATACACATGCGGACATGAGGAGAGATGAGGATCCAGATAAATGGGTGTTTGTGCGTGTCTGTGTGTGTTTATGCACGCGTTTGTGTGTGAGAGGGAGAGAGTGTATGTGGAGTAGAGAGACCACTGATGATGTAAACCTAGTATAAGGGAAGGGGGAATGGTGGGACATGTGTAGTAAAGAGATAGCACGGGTGCGGGCGGGGGGAGCAGACTATTTGGAAGAGACATCGAGTGTGTGTGTGGGAGAGGGGTGTGAGAGCAAGAGAAAGAGAGAGCTAGCGATGGAGAGAGAGAGAGAGGAAGAGAGGGGCGAGAGGGGTCGTTTGTGTCCATAAATGGCGTATAGATTGGGAGACAATGTTCATGCTGTCCGAAATTGGCCTATGAACAGAGACACAAGGGAAGAGAGTCATCGTGTGTGTGATAGGGACTTCATGAGAGATCTAGAATAGATGGTGTAGAGAACAATGTGCAAAATCGAGAACGAATTCGGCGCTTGCTTGACATCTCTCTTTGAATCTGAAACCTAACATGACCATTGAGATTATACATTAGGGAGCTATGCAAAGAGTCACGACATATATGTATACAGGGAAGGAGCTGGGGCGGATCTGCATGTGGGAGAGATAGAAAGAGGAGAGTGGTGCACAAGGAGACAAAGTGTGCTTATTTGCAGTGGGGGTGGTGTGTGAGGTGAGTGCGCGAGAACCACATAACTAGGGAGATAGACATTTGGGGGCGACGTTTTGTGTGTATGGGAAATATACACTCTACATAGTGCGTGTGCTTGGGGAAGAGACATAGCGGGAGACCTAGAGAGTGAGGGAAGAGATGTGTGCATGCCCGAGAGACAAAGTGATAGAGACCTATGTTGGGGTCCGGACTTTACAAGAGAGAGGGGTGTTAATGTGCTCGTGTGTTGGTGTTTGGGGGAGAGAACGACTTCTCTATGTGTGTGTGTATGGTGGTGGGGGGGGGTTGACTTCAGATAAAGAGTGAGGTGTCCATATTTGAGGGACTTTAGCGTAATTGAGATATTGTGCACTCATGGTTGATCAATTTGTTTCACAGTTTGTACTATGATATAATGATACTTTTGAATATGCGTGATATACCTTGATGACCAGAATTACAAACCTAAGATTGGAATTTTGGAATTCGACTCCATCATTAGATTTTGTAATTCATTTAAACGGAGGTACATTTTTTAAGCCGGGATTTCGTGATTTTAAATTCATATATCAAACCTAGAGATATACACATACGGGCATGTTCAAACTTTATAATCATCCACTTTATTCATACACATACACAATTTTGCTTTTGTCATCATATTTAGGATAAACGCATTTGGAATTTCATTTGAATTGGACTGTATGATGGTATTTTCTTGTAGTAGCTCAATGATCCATATTTGAATTGAATGGACAATCTAAGTTTCGAGTTGGAGACATTGATTTCAAAACTTGCATATTTTTTGCATGCAAAACAAACAAATTGCCGGCCATGATATCATAGTCGGCCGTACGAGAGCAGAATACTTATAATTTTAGGAGCCAAAAGCTTTCAAAATTCCCGCTCACATCGAAATATCACGCGCCCGAAAGTTTAGCCCTGCGATATTCCTGTTTTACTGCTGCCACATGAACAGAAAAGGGCTGCTTTGGTAACTCCACTATTTCCCCCTCTTTGCCCCCAACATTCTTCCCCAGAGCCCTTCCCCTTCCCCCCCCCCACCCCCCAACCCCCGCAAGCCCCCCAATCTAGTCCTCCGCCACAGCGGTGGACCTCACACCCCGTCGGATCTACCTTCCGCACCATGGAACCCCCAACTGCCAACTCACCACTTCACCGGAGCCGCTTCAGCGACTGGCTTGTCCATGCTCCAGATCTCCTTAACCGCCATCATGGTCCACCGCACCGGATCTGCTTAACCGGCGCCCTCGTCCACCACAGCGTAGGCCCTTCACTGACTCCCTCGTCCGCCCCTTCGCTGGCCCTTCATACAAGCCCTCGTTCGCTGCAACAGATCCGCCTCACCGAAAGCATTGTACAATGCGCCCGCCGAAGCCTTAGTCCACTGCACCAGACCCGCTCCACGGATGCCATATTCAACTCCACCGGCCCTGCTTTACCAACGCCTCAGCCCCTTTCAACTAGGGATGTCAACTAGGCCCCATTTAATCCTGATTAAAGTCCACTAGTGGTATGATAGTTCAAAAGAATTTTTGTTTTTGAGGAAAATGAACTAGGGAGGTAGCAAAAACTAACTAGATGGGACTGGCGGATGTCGTTCATTTGCCACTTACATCCCTAGTTTCATCTTACCATTTTAATTTCTTTTCGGCTGATGCTGCTTCGAACCATTTAAATATAGTTTGCCATGCTCGGCAATAATTCATCCGTCGTTTACCATGTAAGCTTACTGCCTGGATCATACGATAACTATCTCTTACTGATGTCCAGCGGAAACCTTTCAGGATGCTGTTCACACTAGGACATAATGTACAACCCCAGAATCTATTTGTGGAAGCAGTGCGCCATCAATGTTACTAGATGGTAGCAGTTCAGAGGCAACACCGCCGGAGAGCAGTCTGAGCACATATATTATAGTGCTTGATGCTCTACTAGAGGCAGAAAGAGATGGTGTGGCTGTCCTGAATGAGGTAATATTTATCTTGAGGATGGAAATTACGGAATTAGCGGCACACATTATGCAAGCAACCCAAGAATTCGAGGAAGTAAGAATGTTGCATTTGAAGACGGAGGAGGTCCTGCTGTTTCTGCTATCTGAAGCCCAAGGTAATCCCGGTTCTTCTTTAGATACCAGTTGAAATTGTCATTAGATTATTGTACTTGCATGTTGTGTCATGTCTCTAAATGGATTAT